>NC_053389.1:838843878-838892905 GCF_905171765.1 Bufo bufo | reverse complement strand
TATCTGAGCTGTGGCTTCTGCACATGTGGCGGTATCTGAGCTGTGGTCTCTGCACATGTGGCTGTATCTGAGCTGTGGTCTCTGCACATGTGGCTGTATCTGAGCTGTGGTCTCTGCACATGTGGATTATCTGAGCTGTGGTCTCTGCACATGTGGCGGTATCTGAGCTGCGGCCTCTGCACATGTGGCTGTATCTGAGCTGTGGTCTCTGCACATGTGGCGGTATCTGAGCTGTGGCCTCTGCACATGTGGATGTATCTGAGCTGTGGTCTCTGCACATGTGGCGGTATCTGAGCTGTGGCCTCTGCACATGTGGATGTATCTGAGCTGTGGTCTCTGCACATGTGGATTATCTGAGCTGTGGTCTCTGCACATGTGGCGGTATCTGAGCTGTGGCCTCTGCACATGTGGCTGTATCTGAGCTGTGGCCTCTGCACATGTGGCTGTATCTGAGCTGTGGCCTCTGCACATGTGGCTGTATCTGAGCTGTGGTCTCTGCACATGTGGCTGTATCTGAGCTGTGGTCTCTGCACATGTGGCTGTATCTGAGCTGTGGTCTCTGCACATGTGGCTGTATCTGAGCTGTGGCCTCTGCACATGTGGCTGTATCTGAGCTGTGGTCTCTGCACATGTGGCGGTATCTGAGCTGTGGCTTCTGCACATGTGGATGTATATGAGATGTGGTCTCTGCACATGTGGATGTATCTGAGCTGTGGCCTCTGCACATGTGGCTGTGTCTGAGCTGTGGCTTCTGCACATGTGGCTGTATCTGAGCTGTGGCCTCTGCACATGTGGCTGTATCTGAGCTGTGGCCTCTGCACATGTGGCTGTATCTGAGCTGTGGCCTCTGCACATGTGGCTGTATCTGAGCTGTGGCCTCTGCACATGTGGCTGTATCTGAGCTGTGGTCTCTGCACATGTGGCTGTATCTGAGCTGTGGTCTCTGCACATGTGGCTGTATCTGAGCTGTGGTCTCTGCTTATGTGGCTGTATCTGAGCTGTGGCCTCTGCACATGTGGATGTATCTGAGCTGTGGTCTCTGCACATGTGGATGTATCTGAGCTGTGGTCTCTGCACATGTGGCTGTATCTGAGCTGTGGCCTCTGCACATGTGGCTGTATCTGAGCTGTGGCCTCTGCACATGTGGCTGTATCTGAGCTGTGGCCTCTGCACATGTGGATGTATCTGAGCTGTGGCCTCTGCACATGTGGATGTATCTGAGCTGTGGTCTCTGCACATGTGGCGGTATCTGAGCTGTGGCTTCTGCACATGTGGATTTATATGAGATGTGGTCTCTGCACATGTGGCTGTATCTGAGCTGTGGCCTCTGCACATGTGGCTGTATCTGAGCTGTGGCCTCTGCACATGTGGCTGTATCTGAGCTGTGGCCTCTGCACATGTGGCTGTATCTGAGCTGTGGCCTCTGCACATGTGGCTGTATCTGAGCTGTGGCCTCTGCACATGTGGATGTATCTGAGCTGTGGCCTCTGCACATGTGGATGTATCTGAGCTGTGGCCTCTGCACATGTGGCTGTATCTGAGCTGTGGTCTCTGCACATGTGGCGATATCTGAGATGTGGTCTCTGCACATGTGGCTGTATCTGAGCTGTGGCCTCTGCACATGTGGATGTATCTGAGCTGTGGCTTCTGCACATGTGGATGTATCTGAGATGTGGCCTCTGCACATGTGGCTGTATCTGAGCTGTGGTCTCGGCACATGTGGCTGTATCTGAGCTGTGGCTTCTGCACATGTGGATGTATCTGAGCTGTGGCCTCTGCACATGTGGCGGTATCTGAGCTGTGGCTTCTGCACATGTGGCGGTATCTGAGCTGTGGTCTCTGCACATGTGGCTGTATCTGAGCTGTGGTCTCTGCACATGTGGCTGTATCTGAGCTGTGGTCTCTGCACATGTGGCTGTATCTGAGCTGTGGCTTCTGCACATGTGGATGTATATGAGATGTGGCCTCTGCACATGTGGCTGTATCTGAGCTGTGGTCTCTGCACATGTGGCGGTATCTGAGATGTGGCCTCTGCACATGTGGCTGTATCTGAGCTGTGGTCTCTGCACATGTGGATGTATCTGAGCTGTGGTCTCTGCACATGTGGCGGTATCTGAGCTGTGGCCTCTGCACATGTGGCTGTATCTGAGCTGTGGTCTCTGCACATGTGGCGGTATCTGAGCTGTGGCCTCTGCACATGTGGATGTATCTGAGCTGTGGCCTCTGCACATGTGGATGTATCTGAGCTGTGGTCTCTGCACATGTGGCGGTATCTGAGCTGTGGCTTCTGCACATGTGGATGTATATGAGATGTGGTCTCTGCACATGTGGCTGTATCTGAGCTGTGGCCTCTGCACATGTGGCTGTATCTGAGCTGTGGCTTCTGCACATGTGGCTGTATCTGAGCTGTGGCCTCTGCACATGTGGCTGTATCTGAGCTGTGGCCTCTGCACATGTGGCTGTATCTGAGCTGTGGCCTCTGCACATGTGGCTGTATCTGAGCTGTGGCCTCTGCACATGTGGCTGTATCTGAGCTGTGGTCTCTGCACATGTGGCTGTATCTGAGCTGTGGTCTCTGCACATGTGGCTGTATCTGAGCTGTGGTCTCTGCACATGTGGCTGTATCTGAGCTGTGGCCTCTGCACATGTGGCTGTATCTGAGCTGTGGTCTCTGCACATGTGGCTGTATCTGAGCTGTGGTCTCTGCACATGTGGCTGTATCTGAGCTGTGGTCTCTGCTTATGTGGCTGTATCTGAGCTGTGGCCTCTGCACATGTGGCTGTATCTGAGCTGTGGCCTCTGCACATGTGGATGTATCTGAGATGTGGCCTCTGCACATGTGGCTGTATCTGAGCTGTGGTCTCTGCACATGTGGCTGTATCTGAGCTGTGGCTTCTGCACATGTGGATGTATCTGAGCTGTGGCCTCTGCACATGTGGCGGTATCTGAGCTGTGGCTTCTGCACATGTGGCAGTATCTGAGCTGTGGTCTCTGCACATGTGGATGTATCTGAGCTGTGGTCTCTGCACATGTGGATGTATATGAGATGTGGCCTCTGCACATGTGGCTGTATCTGAGCTGTGGTCTCTGCACATGTGGCGGTATCTGAGATGTGGCCTCTGCACATGTGGCTGTATCTGAGCTGGGGTCTCTGCACATGTGGATGTATCTGAGCTGTGGTCTCTGCACATGTGGCTGTATCTGAGCTGTGGTCTCTGCACATGTGGCGGTATCTGAGCTGTGGCCTCTGCACATGTGGATGTATCTGAGCTGTGGCCTCTGCACATGTGGATGTATCTGAGCTGTGGCCTCTGCACATGTGGCTGTATCTGAGCTGTGGTCTCTGCACATGTGGCGGTATCTGAGCTGTGGCCTCTGCACATGTGGATGTATCTGAGCTGTGGCCTCTGCACATGTGGATGTATCTGAGCTGTGGTCTCTGCACATGTGGCGGTATCTGAGCTGTGGCTTCTGCACATGTGGCTGTATCTGAGCTGTGGCCTCTGCACATGTGGCTGTATCTGAGCTGTGGCCTCTGCACATGTGGCTGTATCTTAGCTGTGACCTCTGCACATGTGGCGGTATCTGAGCTGTGGCCTCTGCACATGTGGCTGTATCTGAGCTGTGGCCTCTGCACATGTGGCTGTATCTGAGCTGTGGCTTCTGCACATGTGGATGTATCTGAGCTGTGGCCTCTGCACATGTGGCTGCATCTTAGCTGTGACCTCTGCACATGTGGCGGTATCTGAGCTGTGGCCTCTGCACATGTGGATGTATCTGAGCTGTGGTCTCTGCACATGTGGCGGTATCTGAGCTGTGGCTTCTGCACATGTGGATGTATATGAGATGTGGTCTCTGCACATGTGGCTGTATCTGAGCTGTGGCCTCTGCACATGTGGCTGTATCTGAGCTGTGGCTTCTGCACATGTGGCTGTATCTGAGCTGTGGCCTCTGCACATGTGGCTGTATCTGAGCTGTGGCCTCTGCACATGTGGCTGTATCTGAGCTGTGGCCTCTGCACATGTTGCTGTATCTGAGCTGTGGCCTTTGCACATGTGGCTGTATCTGAGCTGTGGTCTCTGCACATGTGGCTGTATCTGAGCTGTGGTCTCTGCACATGTGGCTGTATCTGAGCTGTGGTCTCTGCTTATGTGGCTGTATCTGAGCTGTGGCCTCTGCACATGTGGATGTATCTGAGCTGTGGTCTCTGCACATGTGGATGTATCTGAGCTGTGGTCTCTGCACATGTGGCTGTATCTGAGCTGTGGCCTCTGCACATGTGGCTGTATCTGAGTTGTGGCCTCTGCACATGTGGCTGTATCTGAGCTGTGGCCTCTGCACATGTGGATGTATCTGAGCTGTGGCTTCTGCACATGTGGATGTATCTGAGATGTGGCCTCTGCACATGTGGCTGTATCTGAGCTGTGGTCTCTGCACATGTGGCTGTAACTGAGCTGTGGCTTCTGCACATGTGGATGTATCTGAGCTGTGGCCTCTGCACATGTGGCGGTATCTGAGCTGTGGCTTCTGCACATGTGGCGGTATCTGAGCTGTGGTCTCTGCACATGTGGCTGTATCTGAGCTGTGGTCTCTGCACATGTGGCTGTATCTGATCTGTGGTCTCTGCACATGTGGCTGTATCTGAGCTGTGGCTTCTGCACATGTGGATGTATATGAGATGTGGCCTCTGCACATGTGGCTGTATCTGAGCTGTGGTCTCTGCACATGTGGCGGTATCTGAGATGTGGCCTCTGCACATGTGGCTGCATCTGAGCTGTGGTCTCTGCACATGTGGATGTATCTTAGCTGTGGTCTCTGCACATGTGGCGGTATCTGAGCTGTGGCCTCTGCACATGTGGCTGTATCTGAGCTGTGGTCTCTGCACATGTGGCGGTATCTGAGCTGTGGCTTCTGCACATGTGGATGTATATGAGATGTGGTCTCTGCACATGTGGCTGTATCTGAGCTGTGGCCTCTGCACATGTGGCTGTATCTGAGCTGTGGCTTCTGCACATGTGGCTGTATCTGAGCTGTGGCCTCTGCACATGTGGCTGTATCTGAGCTGTGGCCTCTGCACATGTGGCTGTATCTGAGCTGTGGTCTCTGCCCATGTGGATGTATCTGAGCTGTGGTCTCTGCACATGTGGATGTATCTGAGCTGTGGCCTCTGCACATGTGGCGGTATCTGAGCTGTGGCTTCTGCACATGTGGCGGTATCTGAGCTGTGGCTTCTGCACATGTGGCTGTATCTGAGCTGTGGCCTTTGCACATGTGGATGTATCTGAGCTGTGGCCTCTGCACATGTGGCTGTATCTGAGCTGTGGCTTCTGCACATGTGGCTGTATCTGAGTTGTGGCCTCTGCACATGTGGCTGTATCTGAGCTGTGGCCTCTGCACATGTGGATGTATCTGAGCTGTGGCTTCTGCACATGTGGATGTATCTGAGATGTGGCCTCTGCACATGTGGCTGTATCTGAGCTGTGGTCTCTGCACATGTGGCTGTATCTGAGCTGTGGCTTCTGCACATGTGGATGTATCTGAGCTGTGGCCTCTGCACATGTGGTGGTATCTGAGCTGTGGTCTCTGCACATGTGGATGTATCTGAGCTGTGGCTTCTGCACATGTGGATGTATATGAGATGTGGCCTCTGCACATGTGGCTGTATCTGAGCTGTGGTCTCTGCACATGTGGCGGTATCTGAGATGTGGCCTCTGCACATGTGGCTGTATCTGAGCTGTGGTCTCTGCACATGTGGCGGTATCTGAGATGTGGTCTCTGCACATGTGGCTGTATCTGAGATGTGGCCTCTGCACATGTGGCTGTATCTTTGCTGTGGCCTCTGCACATGTGGCTGTATCTGAGCTGTGACCTCTGCATATGTGGCTGTATCTTAGCTGTGGCCTCTGCACATGTGGCGGTATCTGAGCTGGGGCTTCTGCACATGTGGATGTATCTGAGCTGCGGCCTCTGCACATGTGGCTGTATCTGAGCTGTGGTCTCTGCACATGTGGCGGTATCTGAGCTGTGGCCTCTGCACATGTGGATGTATCTGAGCTGTGGTCTCTGCACATGTGGCGGTATCTGAGCTGTGGCCTCTGCACATGTGGATGTATCTGAGCTGTGGTCTCTGCACATGTGGATTATCTGAGCTGTGGTCTCTGCACATGTGGCGGTATCTGAGCTGTGGCCTCTGCACATGTGGCTGTATCTGAGCTGTGGCCTCTGCACATGTGGCTGTATCTGAGCTGTGGCCTCTGCACATGTGGCTGTATCTGAGCTGTGGTCTCTGCACATGTGGCTGTATCTGAGCTGTGGTCTCTGCACATGTGGCTGTATCTGAGCTGTGGTCTCTGCACATGTGGCTGTATCTGAGCTGTGGCCTCTGCACATGTGGCTGTATCTGAGCTGTGGTCTCTGCACATGTGGCGGTATCTGAGCTGTGGCTTCTGCACATGTGGATGTATATGAGATGTGGTCTCTGCACATGTGGATGTATCTGAGCTGTGGCCTCTGCACATGTGGCTGTGTCTGAGCTGTGGCCTCTGCACATGTGGCTGTATCTGAGCTGTGGCCTCTGCACATGTGGCTGTATCTGAGCTGTGGCCTCTGCACATGTGGCTGTATCTGAGCTGTGGCCTCTGCACATGTGGCTGTATCTGAGCTGTGGCCTCTGCACATGTGGCTGTATCTGAGCTGTGGTCTCTGCACATGTGGCTGTATCTGAGCTGTGGTCTCTGCACATGTGGCTGTATCTGAGCTGTGGTCTCTGCTTATGTGGCTGTATCTGAGCTGTGGCCTCTGCACATGTGGATGTATCTGAGCTGTGGTCTCTGCACATGTGGATGTATCTGAGCTGTGGTCTCTGCACATGTGGCTGTATCTGAGCTGTGGCCTCTGCACATGTGGCTGTATCTGAGCTGTGGCCTCTGCACATGTGGCTGTATCTGAGCTGTGGCCTCTGCACATGTGGATGTATCTGAGCTGTGGCCTCTGCACATGTGGATGTATCTGAGCTGTGGTCTCTGCACATGTGGCGGTATCTGAGCTGTGGCTTCTGCACATGTGGATTTATATGAGATGTGGTCTCTGCACATGTGGCTGTATCTGAGCTGTGGCCTCTGCACATGTGGCTGTATCTGAGCTGTGGCTTCTGCACATGTGGCTGTATCTGAGCTGTGGCCTCTGCACATGTGGCTGTATCTGAGCTGTGGCCTCTGCACATGTGGCTGTATCTGAGCTGTGGCCTCTGCACATGTGGATGTATCTGAGCTGTGGCCTCTGCACATGTGGATGTATCTGAGCTGTGGCCTCTGCACATGTGGCTGTATCTGAGCTGTGGTCTCTGCACATGTGGCGATATCTGAGATGTGGTCTCTGCACATGTGGCTGTATCTGAGCTGTGGCCTCTGCACATGTGGATGTATCTGAGCTGTGGCTTCTGCACATGTGGATGTATCTGAGATGTGGCCTCTGCACATGTGGCTGTATCTGAGCTGTGGTCTCGGCACATGTGGATGTATCTGAGCTGTGGCCTCTGCACATGTGGCGGTATCTGAGCTGTGGCTTCTGCACATGTGGCGGTATCTGAGCTGTGGTCTCTGCACATGTGGCTGTATCTGAGCTGTGGTCTCTGCACATGTGGCTGTATCTGAGCTGTGGTCTCTGCACATGTGGATTATCTGAGCTGTGGTCTCTGCACATGTGGCGGTATCTGAGCTGCGGCCTCTGCACATGTGGCTGTATCTGAGCTGTGGTCTCTGCACATGTGGCGGTATCTGAGCTGTGGCCTCTGCACATGTGGATGTATCTGAGCTGTGGTCTCTGCACATGTGGCGGTATCTGAGCTGTGGCCTCTGCACATGTGGATGTATCTGAGCTGTGGTCTCTGCACATGTGGATTATCTGAGCTGTGGTCTCTGCACATGTGGCGGTATCTGAGCTGTGGCCTCTGCACATGTGGCTGTATCTGAGCTGTGGCCTCTGCACATGTGGCTGTATCTGAGCTGTGGCCTCTGCACATGTGGCTGTATCTGAGCTGTGGTCTCTGCACATGTGGCTGTATCTGAGCTGTGGTCTCTGCACATGTGGCTGTATCTGAGCTGTGGTCTCTGCACATGTGGCTGTATCTGAGCTGTGGCCTCTGCACATGTGGCTGTATCTGAGCTGTGGTCTCTGCACATGTGGCGGTATCTGAGCTGTGGCTTCTGCACATGTGGATGTATATGAGATGTGGTCTCTGCACATGTGGATGTATCTGAGCTGTGGCCTCTGCACATGTGGCTGTGTCTGAGCTGTGGCTTCTGCACATGTGGCTGTATCTGAGCTGTGGCCTCTGCACATGTGGCTGTATCTGAGCTGTGGCCTCTGCACATGTGGCTGTATCTGAGCTGTGGCCTCTGCACATGTTGCTGTATCTGAGCTGTGGCCTCTGCACATGTGGCTGTATCTGAGCTGTGGTCTCTGCACATGTGGCTGTATCTGAGCTGTGGTCTCTGCACATGTGGCTGTATCTGAGCTGTGGTCTCTGCTTATGTGGCTGTATCTGAGCTGTGGCCTCTGCACATGTGGATGTATCTGAGCTGTGGTCTCTGCACATGTGGATGTATCTGAGCTGTGGTCTCTGCACATGTGGCTGTATCTGAGCTGTGGCCTCTGCACATGTGGCTGTATCTGAGCTGTGGCCTCTGCACATGTGGCTGTATCTGAGCTGTGGCCTCTGCACATGTGGATGTATCTGAGCTGTGGCCTCTGCACATGTGGATGTATCTGAGCTGTGGTCTCTGCACATGTGGCGGTATCTGAGCTGTGGCTTCTGCACATGTGGATTTATATGAGATGTGGTCTCTGCACATGTGGCTGTATCTGAGCTGTGGCCTCTGCACATGTGGCTGTATCTGAGCTGTGGCTTCTGCACATGTGGCTGTATCTGAGCTGTGGCCTCTGCACATGTGGCTGTATCTGAGCTGTGGCCTCTGCACATGTGGCTGTATCTGAGCTGTGGCCTCTGCACATGTGGATGTATCTGAGCTGTGGCCTCTGCACATGTGGATGTATCTGAGCTGTGGCCTCTGCACATGTGGCTGTATCTGAGCTGTGGTCTCTGCACATGTGGCGATATCTGAGATGTGGTCTCTGCACATGTGGCTGTATCTGAGCTGTGGCCTCTGCACATGTGGATGTATCTGAGCTGTGGCTTCTGCACATGTGGATGTATCTGAGATGTGGCCTCTGCACATGTGGCTGTATCTGAGCTGTGGTCTCGGCACATGTGGCTGTATCTGAGCTGTGGCTTCTGCACATGTGGATGTATCTGAGCTGTGGCCTCTGCACATGTGGCGGTATCTGAGCTGTGGCTTCTGCACATGTGGCGGTATCTGAGCTGTGGTCTCTGCACATGTGGCTGTATCTGAGCTGTGGTCTCTGCACATGTGGCTGTATCTGAGCTGTGGTCTCTGCACATGTGGCTGTATCTGAGCTGTGGCTTCTGCACATGTGGATGTATATGAGATGTGGCCTCTGCACATGTGGCTGTATCTGAGCTGTGGTCTCTGCACATGTGGCGGTATCTGAGATGTGGCCTCTGCACATGTGGCTGTATCTGAGCTGTGGTCTCTGCACATGTGGATGTATCTGAGCTGTGGTCTCTGCACATGTGGCGGTATCTGAGCTGTGGCCTCTGCACATGTGGCTGTATCTGAGCTGTGGTCTCTGCACATGTGGCGGTATCTGAGCTGTGGCCTCTGCACATGTGGATGTATCTGAGCTGTGGCCTCTGCACATGTGGATGTATCTGAGCTGTGGTCTCTGCACATGTGGCGGTATCTGAGCTGTGGCTTCTGCACATGTGGATGTATATGAGATGTGGTCTCTGCACATGTGGCTGTATCTGAGCTGTGGCCTCTGCACATGTGGCTGTATCTGAGCTGTGGCTTCTGCACATGTGGCTGTATCTGAGCTGTGGCCTCTGCACATGTGGCTGTATCTGAGCTGTGGCCTCTGCACATGTGGCTGTATCTGAGCTGTGGCCTCTGCACATGTTGCTGTATCTGAGCTGTGGCCTCTGCACATGTGGCTGTATCTGAGCTGTGGTCTCTGCACATGTGGCTGTATCTGAGCTGTGGTCACTGCACATGTGGCTGTATCTGAGCTGTGGTCTCTGCACATGTGGCTGTATCTGAGCTGTGGCCTCTGCACATGTGGCTGTATCTGAGCTGTGGTCTCTGCACATGTGGCTGTATCTGAGCTGTGGTCTCTGCACATGTGGCTGTATCTGAGCTGTGGTCTCTGCTTATGTGGCTGTATCTGAGCTGTGGCCTCTGCACATGTGGCTGTATCTGAGCTGTGGCCTCTGCACATGTGGATGTATCTGAGATGTGGCCTCTGCACATGTGGCTGTATCTGAGCTGTGGTCTCTGCACATGTGGCTGTATCTGAGCTGTGGCTTCTGCACATGTGGATGTATCTGAGCTGTGGCCTCTGCACATGTGGCGGTATCTGAGCTGTGGCTTCTGCACATGTGGCAGTATCTGAGCTGTGGTCTCTGCACATGTGGATGTATCTGAGCTGTGGTCTCTGCACATGTGGATGTATATGAGATGTGGCCTCTGCACATGTGGCTGTATCTGAGCTGTGGTCTCTGCACATGTGGCGGTATCTGAGATGTGGCCTCTGCACATGTGGCTGTATCTGAGCTGGGGTCTCTGCACATGTGGATGTATCTGAGCTGTGGTCTCTGCACATGTGGCTGTATCTGAGCTGTGGTCTCTGCACATGTGGCGGTATCTGAGCTGTGGCCTCTGCACATGTGGATGTATCTGAGCTGTGGCCTCTGCACATGTGGATGTATCTGAGCTGTGGCCTCTGCACATGTGGCTGTATCTGAGCTGTGGTCTCTGCACATGTGGCGGTATCTGAGCTGTGGCCTCTGCACATGTGGATGTATCTGAGCTGTGGCCTCTGCACATGTGGATGTATCTGAGCTGTGGTCTCTGCACATGTGGCGGTATCTGAGCTGTGGCTTCTGCACATGTGGCTGTATCTGAGCTGTGGCCTCTGCACATGTGGCTGTATCTGAGCTGTGGCCTCTGCACATGTGGCTGTATCTTAGCTGTGACCTCTGCACATGTGGCGGTATCTGAGCTGTGGCCTCTGCACATGTGGCTGTATCTGAGCTGTGGCCTCTGCACATGTGGCTGTATCTGAGCTGTGGCTTCTGCACATGTGGATGTATCTGAGCTGTGGCCTCTGCACATGTGGCTGCATCTTAGCTGTGACCTCTGCACATGTGGCGGTATCTGAGCTGTGGCCTCTGCACATGTGGATGTATCTGAGCTGTGGTCTCTGCACATGTGGCGGTATCTGAGCTGTGGCTTCTGCACATGTGGATGTATATGAGATGTGGTCTCTGCACATGTGGCTGTATCTGAGCTGTGGCCTCTGCACATGTGGCTGTATCTGAGCTGTGGCTTCTGCACATGTGGCTGTATCTGAGCTGTGGCCTCTGCACATGTGGCTGTATCTGAGCTGTGGCCTCTGCACATGTGGCTGTATCTGAGCTGTGGCCTCTGCACATGTTGCTGTATCTGAGCTGTGGCCTTTGCACATGTGGCTGTATCTGAGCTGTGGTCTCTGCACATGTGGCTGTATCTGAGCTGTGGTCTCTGCACATGTGGCTGTATCTGAGCTGTGGTCTCTGCACATGTGGCTGTATCTGAGCTGTGGCCTCTGCACATGTGGATGTATCTGAGCTGTGGTCTCTGCACATGTGGATGTATCTGAGCTGTGGTCTCTGCACATGTGGCTGTATCTGAGCTGTGGCCTCTGCACATGTGGCTGTATCTGAGCTGTGGCCTCTGCACATGTGGCTGTATCTGAGCTGTGGCCTCTGCACATGTGGATGTATCTGAGCTGTGGCTTCTGCACATGTGGATGTATCTGAGATGTGGCCTCTGCACATGTGGCTGTATCTGAGCTGTGGTCTCTGCACATGTGGCTGTATCTGAGCTGTGGCTTCTGCACATGTGGATGTATCTGAGCTGTGGCCTCTGCACATGTGGCGGTATCTGAGCTGTGGCTTCTGCACATGTGGCGGTATCTGAGCTGTGGTCTCTGCACATGTGGCTGTATCTGAGCTGTGGTCTCTGCACATGTGGCTGTATCTGATCTGTGGTCTCTGCACATGTGGCTGTATCTGAGCTGTGGCTTCTGCACATGTGGATGTATATGAGATGTGGCCTCTGCACATGTGGCTGTATCTGAGCTGTGGTCTCTGCACATGTGGCGGTATCTGAGATGTGGCCTCTGCACATGTGGCTGCATCTGAGCTGTGGTCTCTGCACATGTGGATGTATCTTAGCTGTGGTCTCTGCACATGTGGCGGTATCTGAGCTGTGGCCTCTGCACATGTGGCTGTATCTGAGCTGTGGTCTCTGCACATGTGGCGGTATCTGAGCTGTGGCTTCTGCACATGTGGATGTATATGAGATGTGGTCTCTGCACATGTGGCTGTATCTGAGCTGTGGCCTCTGCACATGTGGCTGTATCTGAGCTGTGGCTTCTGCACATGTGGCTGTATCTGAGCTGTGGCCTCTGCACATGTGGCTGTATCTGAGCTGTGGCCTCTGCACATGTGGCTGTATCTGAGCTGTGGCCTCTGCACATGTTGCTGTATCTTAGCTGTGGCCTCTGCACATGTGGCTGTATCTGAGCTGTGGTCTCTGCACATGTGGCTGTATCTGAGCTGTGGTCTCTGCACATGTGGCTGTATCTGAGCTGTGGTCTCTGCACATGTGGCTGTATCTGAGCTGTGGCCTCTGCACATGTGGCTGTATCTGAGCTGTGGTCTCTGCACATGTGGCTGTATCTGAGCTGTGGTCTCTGCACATGTGGCTGTATCTGAGCTGTGGTTTCTGCACATGTGGATGTATCTGAGCTGTGGCCTCTGCACATGTGGCGGTATCTGAGCTGTGGCTTCTGCACATGTGGCGGTATCTGAGCTGTGGTCTCTGCACATGTGGATGTATCTGAGCTGTGGTCTCTGCACATGTGGATGTATCTGAGCTGTGGTCTCTGCACATGTGGCGGTATCTGAGATGTGGCCTCTGCACATGTGGCTGTATCTGAGCTGTGGTCTCTGCACATGTGGATGTATCTGAGCTGTGGTCTCTGCACATGTGGCTGTATCTGAGCTGTGGTCTCTGCACATGTGGCGGTATCTGAGCTGTGGCCTCTGCACATGTGGATGTATCTGAGCTGTGGCCTCTGCACATGTGGCTGTATCTGAGCTGTGGTCTCTGCACATGTGGCGGTATCTGAGCTGTGGCCTCTGCACATGTGGATGTATCTGAGCTGTGGCCTCTGCACATGTGGATGTATCTGAGCTGTGGTCTCTGCACATGTGGCGGTATCTGAGCTGTGGCTTCTGCACATGTGGATGTATCTGAGCTGTGGCCTCTGCACATGTGGCTGTATCTGAGCTGTGGCCTCTGCACATGTGGCTGTATCTGAGCTGTGGCCTCTGCACATGTGGCTGTATCTGAGCTGTGGCCTCTGCACATGTGGCTGTATCTGAGCTGTGGCCTCTGCACATGTGGCTGTATCTGAGCTGTGGCCTCTGCACATGTGGCTGTATCTGAGCTGTGGTCTCTGCACATGTGGCTGTATCTGAGCTGTGGTCTCTGCACATGTGGCTGTATCTGAGCTGTGGTCTCTGCACATGTGGCTGTATCTGAGCTGTGGCCTCTGCACATGTGGCTGTATCTGAGCTGTGGCCTCTGCACATGTGGCTGTATCTTAGCTGTGGCCTCTGCACATGTGGCTGTATCTTAGCTGTGGCCTCTGCACATGTGGCTGTATCTTAGCTGTGACCTCTGCACATGTGGCTGTATCTGAGCTGTGGTCTCTGCACATGTGGCTGTATCTGAGCTGTGGCCTCTGCACATGTGGCTGTATCTGAGCTGTGGCCTCTGCACATGTGGATGTATCTGAGCTGTGGCCTCTGCACATGTGGCGGTATCTGAGCTGTGGCCTCTGCACATGTGGCGGTATCTGAGCTGTGGCCTCTGCACATGTGGCTGTATCTGAGCTGTGGCTTCTGCACATGTGGATGTATCTGAGCTGTGGCCTCTGCACATGTGGCTGTATCTTAGCTGTGACCTCTGCACATGTGGCGGTATCTGAGCTGTGGCCTCTGCACATGTGGCTGTATCTGAGCTGTGGCCTCTGCACATGTGGCTGTATCTGAGCTGTGGCCTCTGCACATGTGGCTGTATCTGAGCTGTGGCCTCTGCACATGTGGCTGTATCTGAGCTGTGGCCTCTGCACATGTGGCTGTATCTGAGCTGTGGCCTCTGCACATGTGGCTGTATCTGAGCTGTGGCTTCTGCACATGTGGCTGTATCTGAGCTGTGGTCTCTGCACATGTGGCTGTATCTGAGCTGTGGCCTCTGCACATGTGGCTGTATCTGAGCTGTGGCTTCTGCACATGTGGCTGTATCTGAGCTGTGGCCTCTGCACATGTGGCTGTATCTGAGCTGTGGCCTCTGCACATGTGGCTGTATCTGAGCTGTGGCTTCTGCACATGTGGCTGTATCAGAGCTGTGGCCTCTGCACATGTGGCTGTATCTGAGCTGTGGCCTCTGCACATGTGGCTGTATCTGAGCTGTGGCTTCTGCACATGTGGCTGTATCAGAGCTGTGGCCTCTGCACATGTGGCTGTATCTGAGCTGTGGCCTCTGCACATGTGGCTGTATCTGAGCTGTGGCGATACTTGGAGCAGTTCTATAAGAATTGATCTGAAATGCCTGTGCAGGTGGAGTGTGAGCTCTTGTGCCGCTGCTGGGGGAGGGGCGGCGCTCTAATTACACTGAGTCATTTCCTCCTAACCAGTCGCACATGTTCCTGATGACTGCGGGAGAGGTGGAGGCACGAGGCCGCCGGCGCCTCCTTAACCCCTTCATCTGCTGCTCCAAGTCCGGGAAATCTCAGGAATCCCACCCAGAGGAGCCTTAACCCCTCGTGTGCCACAGGATCTCCGCATGCAGGACTTCAGCATCGGGAGGAGTCAGCTCTGCACCCCTTCACACCCTGCACCCTACCAGGCTCTGCACCCCTTCATACCCTGCACCCTACCAGGCTCTGCACCCCTTCATACCCTGCACCCTACCAGGCTCTGCACCCCTTCATACCCTGCACCCTACCAGGCTCTGCACCCCTTCATACCCTGCACCCTACCAGGCTCTGCACCCCTTCATACCCTGCACCCTACCAGGCTCTGCACCCCTTCATACCCTGCACCCTACCAGGCTCTGCACCCCTTCATACCCTGCACCCTACAAGTCTCTGCACCCCTTCATACCCTTGTTCACATGACTGTGCCGTTTTTTGCAGGCCGCTAATTGCGGATTCGCAAAAAACGGATGCCGACTGTGAGCCTTCCGCGTGGAACGGAACAGGAGATCCATTATAGAAATGCCTATTCTTGTCCTCAAAACCGACAAGAATAAGACAGGACTCATCATTTTTGCATGGCCACGGAACATAGCAACGGATGCGAACCCATTGAAATGAATGGTTCCGTAATACGGACCCTATGTGGAACGCAAAATACGTTCGTGTGAACAAGCCCTTACATAGTGGAAGGAGCAGGGTCCCAGCAGCACAGAGGATTTCAGGAGAGCAGTGTGCTGATCCTGTGGAGGTCACATGATGAGTTACATAGTGGAAGGAGCAGGGTCCCTGCAGCACAGAGGATTTCAGGAGAACAGTGCGCTGATCCTGAGGAGGTGACAGGATGAGAGTTACATAGTGGAAGGAGCAGGGTCCCTGCAGCACAGAGGATTTCAGGAGAACAGTGTGCTGATCTTGTGGAGGTGACAGGATGAGAGTTACATAGTGGAAGGAGCAGGGTCCCTGCAGCACAGAGGATTTCAGGAGAACAGTGTGCTGATCTTGTAGAGGTGACAGGATGAGAGTTACATAGTGGAAAGAGCAGGGTCCCTGCAGAACAGAGGATTTCAGGAGAGCAGTGTGCTGATCTTGTGGAGGTGACAGGATGAGAGTTACATAGTGGAAGGAGCAGGGTCCCAGCAGCACAGAGGATTTCAGGAGAGGAGTGTGCTGATCCTGTGGAGGTGACAGGATGAGAGTTACATAGTGGAAGGAGCAGGGTCCCAGCAGCACAGAGGATTTCAGGAGAGCAGTGCGCTGATCCTGTGGAGGTCACATGATGAGTTACATAGTGGAAGGAGCAGGGTCCCAGCAGCACAGAGGATTTCAGGAGAGCAGTGTGCTGATCCTGTGGAGGTCACATGATGAGTTACATAGTGGAAGGAGCAGGGTCCCTGCAGCACAGAGGATTTCAGGAGAACAGTGCGCTGATCCTGAGGAGGTGACAGGATGAGAGTTACATAGTGGAAGGAGCAGGGTCCCAGCAGCACAGAGGATTTCAGGAGAGCAGTGTGCTGATCTTGTGGAGGTGACAGGCTGAGAGTTACATAGTGGAAGGAGCAGGGTCCCAGCAGCACAGAGGATTTCAGGAGAGGAGTGTGCTGATCCTGTGGAGGTGACAGGGTGAGAGTTACATAGTGGAAGGAGCAGGGTCCCAGCAGCACAGAGGATTTCAGGAGAGGAGTGTGCTGATCCTGTGGAGGTCAGAGGATGAGAGTTACATAGTGGAAGGAGCAGGGTCCCAGCAGCACAGAGGATTTCAGGAGAGCAGTGCGCTGATCCTGCAGGAGGTGACAGGATGAGAGTTACATAGTGGAAGGAGAAGGATCCCAGCAGCACAGAGGATTTCAGGAGAGCAGTGTGCTGATCCTGTGGAGGTCACAGGAGGAGAGTTACATAGTGGAAGGAGCAGGGTCCCAGCAGCACAGAGGATTTCAGGAGAGGAGTGTGTGGATCCTGTGGAGGTGACAGGATGAGAGTTACATAGTGGAAGGAGCAGGGTCCCAGCAGCACAGAGGATTTCAGGAGAGCAGTGTGCTGATCCTGTGGAGGTCACAGGGTGAGAGTTACATAGTGGAAGGAGCAGGGTCCCAGCAGCACAGAGGATTTCAGGAGAGCAGTGTGCTGATCCTGTGGAGGTCAGAGAATGAGAGTTACATAGTGGAAGGAGCAGGGTCCCAGCAGCACAGAGGATTTCAGGAGAGGAGTGTGCTTATCCAATAGAGGTGACAGGGTGAGAGTTACATAGTGGAAGGAGCAGGGTCCCAGCAGCACAGAGGATTTCAGGAGAGCAGTGCGCTGATCCTGTGGAGGTCACAGGATGAGATTTACGTAGTGGAAGAAGCAGGGTCCCAGCAGCACAGAGGATTTCAGGAGAGCAGTGTGCTGATCCTGTGGAGGTGACAGGATGAGAGTTACATAGTGGAAGGAGCAGGGTCCCAGCAGCACAGAGGATTTCAGGAGAGCAGTGTGCTGATCTTGTGGAGGTGACAGGCTGAGAGTTACATAGTGGAAGGAGCAGGGTCCCAGCAGCACAGAGGATTTCAGGAGAGGAGTGTGCTGATCCTGTGGAGGTCAGAGGATGAGAGTTACATAGTGGAAGGAGCAGGGTCCCAGCAGCACAGAGGATTTCAGGAGAGCAGTGCGCTGATCCTGCAGGAGGTGACAGGATGAGAGTTCATAGTGGAAGGAGAAGGGTCCCAGCAGCACAGAGGATTTCAGGAGAGCAGTGTGCTGATCCTGTGGAGGTCACAGGAGGAGAGTTACATAGTGGAAGGAGCAGGGTCCCAGCAGCACAGAGGATTTCAGGAGAGGAGTGTGTGGATCCTGTGGAGGTGACAGGATGAGAGTTACATAGTGGAAGGAGCAGGGTCCCAGCAGCACAGAGGATTTCAGGAGAGCAGTGTGCTGATCCTGTGGAGGTCACAGGGTGAGAGTTACATAGTGGAAGGAGCAGGGTCCCAGCAGCACAGAGGATTTCAGGAGAGCAGTGTGCTGATCCTGTGGAGGTCAGAGGATGAGAGTTACATAGTGGAAGGAGCAGGGTCCCCAGCAGCACAGAGGATTTCAGGAGAGGAGTGTGCTTATCCAATGGAGGTGACAGGGTGAGAGTTACATAGTGGAAGGAGCAGGGTCCCAGCAGCACAGAGGATTTCAGGAGAGCAGTGCGCTGATCCTGTGGAGGTCACAGGATGAGAGTTACGTAGTGGAAGAAGCAGGGTCCCAGCAGCACAGAGGATTTCAGGAGAGCAGTGTGCTGATCCTGTGGAGGTCACAGGATGAGAGTTACATAGTGGAAGGAGCAGGGTCCCAGCAGCACAGAGGATTTCAGGAGAGGAGTGTGCTGATCCTGTGGAGGTGACAGGAGGAGAGTTACATAGTGGAAGGAGCAGGGTCCCAGCAGCACAGAGGATTTCAGGAGAGCAGTGTGCTGATCCTGTGGAGGTGACAGGATGAGAGTTACATAGTGGAAGGAGCAGGGTCCCAGCAGCACAGAGGATTTCAGGAGAGCAGTGTGCTGATCCTGTGGAGGTGACAGGATGAGAGTTACATAGTGGAAGGAGCAGGGTCCCAGCAGCACAGAGGATTTCAGGAGAGGAGTGTGTGGATCCTGTGGAGGTGACAGGATGAGAGTTACATAGTAGAAGGAGCAGGGTCCCAGCAGCACAGAGGATTTCAGGAGAGCAGTGTGCTGATCCTGTGGAGGTGACAGGATGAGAGTTACATAGTGGAAGGAGCAGGGTCCCTGCAGCACAGAGGATTTCAGGAGAGGAGTGTGCTGATCTTGTGGAGGTGACAAGATGAGAGTTACATAGTGGAAGGAGCAGGGTCCCAGCAGCACAGAGGATTTCAGGAGAGCAGTGTGCTGATCCTGTGGAGGTGACAGGGTGAGAGTTACATAGTGGAAGGAGCAGGGCCCCAGCAGCACAGAGGATTTCAGGAGAGCAGTGTGCTGATCCTGTGGAGGTCAGAGGATGAGAGTTACATAGTGGAAGGAGCAGGGTCCCAGCAGCACAGAGGATTTCAGGAGAGCAGTGTGCTGATCCTGTGGAGGTCAGAGGATGAGAGTTACATAGTGGAAGGAGCAGGGTCCCAGCAGCACAGAGGATTTCAGGAGAGGAGTGCGCTGATCCTGTGGAGGTCAGAGGATGAGAGTTACATAGTGGAAGGAGCAGGGTCCCAGCAGCACAGAGAATTTCAGGAGAGCAGTGTGCTGATCCTGTGGAGGTCACATGATGAGTTACATAGTGGAAGGAGCAGGGTCCCTGCAGCACAGAGGATTTCAGGAGAGGAGTGTGCTGATCCTGTGGAGGTGACAGGATGAGTTACATAGTGGAAGGAGCAGGGTCCCTGCAGCACAGAGGATTTGAGGAGAGGAGTGTGTGGATCCTGTGGAGGTGACAGGATGAGAGTTACATAGTGGAAGGAGCAGGGTCCCAGCAGCACAGAGGATTTCAGGAGAGGAGTGTGCTGATCCTGTGGAGGTCAGAGGATGAGAGTTACATAGTGGAAGGAGCAGGGTCCCAGCAGCACAGAGGATTTCAGGAGAACAGTGTGCTGATCCTGCAGGAGGTGACAGGATGAGAGTTACATAGTGGAAGGAGCAGGGTCCCTGCAGCACAGAGGATTTCAGGAGAACAGTGTGCTGATCTTGTGGAGGTCAGAGGATGAGAGTTACATAGTAGAAGGAGCAGGGTCCCAGCAGCACAGAGGATTTCAGGAGAGGAGTGTGCTGATCCTGTGGAGGTGACAGGATGAGAGTTACATAGTGGAAGGAGCAGGGTCCCAGCAGCACAGAGGATTTCAGGAGAGCAGTGTGCTGATCCTGTGGAGGTGACAGGATGAGAGTTACATAGTGGAAGGAGCAGGGCCCCAGCAGCACAGAGGATTTCAGGAGAGCAGTGTGCTGATCCTGTGGAGGTGACAGGATGAGAGTTACATAGTGGAAGGAGCAGGGTCCCTGCAGCACAGAGGATTTCAGGAGAGCAGTGTGCTGATCCTGCAGGAGGTGACAGGATGAGAGTTACATAGTGGAAGGAGCAGGGTCCCAGCAGCACAGAGGATTTCAGGAGAGGAGTGTGCTGATCTTGTTGAGGTGACAGGATGAGAGTTACATAGTGGAAGGAGCAGGGTCCCAGCAGCACAGAGGATTTCAGGAGAGCAGTGTGCTGATCCTGCAGGAGGTGACAGGATGAGTTACATAGTGGAAGGAGCAGGGTCCCTGCAGCACAGAGGATTTCAGGAGAGGAGTGTGCTGATCTTGTTGAGGTGACAGGATGAGAGTTACATAGTGGAAGGAGCAGGGTCCCAGCAGCACAGAGGATTTCAGGAGAGCAGTGTGCTGATCCTGCAGGAGGTGACAGGATGAGAGTTACATAGTGGAAGAAGCAGGGTCCCCAGCAGCACAGAGGATTTCAGGAGAGCAGTGCGCTGATCCTGTGGAGGTCACATGATGAGTTACATAGTGGAAGGAGCAGGGTCCCAGCAGCACAGAGGATTTCAGGAGAGCAGTGTGCTGATCCTGTGGAGGTCACATGATGAGTTACATAGTGGAAGGAGCAGGGTCCCTGCAGCACAGAGGATTTCAGGAGAACAGTGCGCTGATCCTGAGGAGGTGACAGGATGAGAGTTACATAGTGGAAGGAGCAGGGTCCCTGCAGCACAGAGGATTTCAGGAGAACAGTGTGCTGATCTTGTGGAGGTGACAGGATGAGAGTTACATAGTGGAAGGAGCAGGGTCCCTGCAGCACAGAGGATTTCAGGAGAACAGTGTGCTGATCTTGTAGAGGTGACAGGATGAGAGTTACATAGTGGAAAGAGCAGGGTCCCTGCAGAACAGAGGATTTCAGGAGAGCAGTGTGCTGATCTTGTGGAGGTGACAGGATGAGAGTTACATAGTGGAAGGAGCAGGGTCCCAGCAGCACAGAGGATTTCAGGAGAGGAGTGTGCTGATCCTGTGGAGGTGACAGGATGAGAGTTACATAGTGGAAGGAGCAGGGTCCCAGCAGCACAGAGGATTTCAGGAGAGCAGTGCGCTGATCCTGTGGAGGTCACATGATGAGTTACATAGTGGAAGGAGCAGGGTCCCAGCAGCACAGAGGATTTCAGGAGAGCAGTGTGCTGATCCTGTGGAGGTCACATGATGAGTTACATAGTGGAAGGAGCAGGGTCCCTGCAGCACAGAGGATTTCAGGAGAACAGTGCGCTGATCCTGAGGAGGTGACAGGATGAGAGTTACATAGTGGAAGGAGCAGGGTCCCAGCAGCACAGAGGATTTCAGGAGAGCAGTGTGCTGATCCTGTGGAGGTCAGAGGATGAGAGTTACATAGTGGAAGGTGCAGGGTCCCAGCAGCACAGAGGATTTCAGGAGAGCAGTGTGCTGATCCTGTGGAGGTGACAGGGTGAGAGTTACATAGTGGAACGAGCAGGGCCCCAGCAGCACAGAGGATTTCAGGAGAGCAGTGTGCTGATCCTGTGGAGGTCAGAGGATGAGAGTTACATAGTGGAAGGAGCAGGGTCCCAGCAGCACAGAGGATTTCAGGAGAGCAGTGTGCTGATCCTGTGGAGGTCAGAGGATGAGAGTTACATAGTGGAAGGAGCAGGGTCCCAGCAGCACAGAGGATTTCAGGAGAGGAGTGCGCTGATCCTGTGGAGGTCAGAGGATGAGAGTTACATAGTGGAAGGAGCAGGGTCCCAGCAGCACAGAGAATTTCAGGAGAGCAGTGTGCTGATCCTGTGGAGGTCACATGATGAGTTACATAGTGGAAGGAGCAGGGTCCCTGCAGCACAGAGGATTTCAGGAGAGGAGTGTGCTGATCCTGTGGAGGTGACAGGATGAGTTACATAGTGGAAGGAGCAGGGTCCCTGCAGCACAGAGGATTTCAGGAGAGGAGTGTGTGGATCCTGTGGAGGTGACAGGATGAGAGTTACATAGTGGAAGGAGCAGGGTCCCAGCAGCACAGAGGATTTCAGGAGAGGAGTGTGCTGATCCTGTGGAGGTCAGAGGATGAGAGTTACATAGTGGAAGGAGCAGGGTCCCAGCAGCACAGAGGATTTCAGGAGAACAGTGTGCTGATCCTGCAGGAGGTGACAGGATGAGAGTTACATAGTGGAAGGAGCAGGGTCCCTGCAGCACAGAGGATTTCAGGAGAACAGTGTGCTGATCTTGTGGAGGTCAGAGGATGAGAGTTACATAGTGGAAGGAGCAGGGTCCCTGCAGCACAGAGGATTTCAGGAGAGCAGTGTGCTGATCCTGCAGGAGGTGACAGGATGAGAGTTACATAGTGGAAAGAGCAGGGTCCCAGCAGCACAGAGGATTTCAGGAGAGGAGTGTGCTGATCTTGTGGAGGTGACAGGATGAGAGTTACATAGTGGAAGGAGCAGGGTCTCAGCAGCACAGAGGATTTCAGGAGAGCAGTGTGCTGATCCTGCAGGAGGTGACAGGATGAGAGTTACATAGTGGAAGAAGCAGGGTCCCCAGCAGCACAGAGGATTTCAGGAGAGCAGTGCGCTGATCCTGTGGAGGTCACATGATGAGTTACATAGTGGAAGGAGCAGGGTCCCAGCAGCACAGAGGATTTCAGGAGAGCAGTGTGCTGATCCTGTGGAGGTCACATGATGAGTTACATAGTGGAAGGAGCAGGGTCCCTGCAGCACAGAGGATTTCAGGAGAACAGTGTGCTGATCCTGTGGAGGTCACAGGGTGAGAGTTACATAGTGGAAGGAGCAGGGTCCCTGCAGCACAGAGGATTTCAGGAGAGGAGTGTGCTGATCTTGTGGAGGTGACAGGATGAGAGTTACATAGTGGAAGGAGCAGGGTCCCTGCAGCACAGAGGATTTCAGGAGAACAGTGTGCTGATCTTGTAGAGGTGACAGGATGAGAGTTACATAGTGGAAAGAGCAGGGTCCCTGCAGAACAGAGGATTTCAGGAGAGCAGTGTGCTGATCTTGTGGAGGTGACAGGATGAGAGTTACATAGTGGAAGGAGCAGGGTCCCAGCAGCACAGAGGATTTCAGGAGAGGAGTGTGCTGATCCTGTGGAGGTGACAGGATGAGAGTTACATAGTGGAAGGAGCAGGGTCCCAGCAGCACAGAGGATTTCAGGAGAGCAGTGCGCTGATCCTGTGGAGGTCACATGATGAGTTACATAGTGGAAGGAGCAGGGTCCCAGCAGCACAGAGGATTTCAGGAGAGCAGTGTGCTGATCCTGTGGAGGTCACATGATGAGTTACATAGTGGAAGGAGCAGGGTCCCAGCAGCACAGAGGATTTCAGGAGAGCAGTGTGCTGATCCTGTGGAGGTGACAGGATGAGAGTTACATAGTGGAAGGAGCAGGGTCCCAGCAGCACAGAGTATTTCAGGAGAGCAGTGTGCTGATCCTGAGGAGCTGACAGGATGAGAGTTACATAGTGGAAGGAGCAGGGTCCCAGCAGCACAGAGGATTTCAGGAGAGGAGTGTGTGGATCCTGTGGAGGTGACAGGATGAGAGTTACATAGTGGAAGGAGCAGGGTCCCAGCAGCACAGAGGATTTCAGGAGAGGAGTGTGCTGATCTTGTGGAGGTGACAGGATGAGAGTTACATAGTGGAAGGAGCAGGGCCCCAGCAGCACAGAGGATTTCAGGAGAGGAGTGTGCTGATCCTGTGGAGGTGACAGGATGAGAGTTACATAGTGGAAGGAGCAGGG
Source organism: Bufo bufo (assembly GCF_905171765.1). Classification (NCBI taxonomy): domain Eukaryota; kingdom Metazoa; phylum Chordata; class Amphibia; order Anura; family Bufonidae; genus Bufo; species Bufo bufo. Next base: position 838,869,275 of record NC_053389.1, on the reverse strand, counting down.
CCCCAGCAGCACAGAGGATTTCAGGAGAGGAGTGTGTGGATCCTGTGGAGGTGACAGGCTGAGAGTTACATAGTGGAAGGAGCAGGGTCCCAGCAGCACAGAGGATTTCAGGAGAGGAGTGTGTGGATTCTGTGGAGGTGACAGGCTGAGAGTTACATAGTGGAAGGAGCAGGGTCCCAGCAGCACAGAGGATTTCAGGAGAGCAGTGTGCTGATCCTGTGGAGGTGACAGGATGAGAGTTACATAGTGGAAGGAGCAGGGTCCCAGCAGCACAGAGGATTTCAGGAGAGGAGTGCGCTGATCCTGAGGAGGTGACAGGCTGAGAGTTACATAGTGGAAGGAGCAGGGTCCCAGCAGCACAGAGGATTTTGGGAGAAATTTGTTGATCTGTGTCAAAAAGTGTGGTTTCCAGCAGCACAAATATTTGGGGGTGATGGTGACACCTGGAGGAGAAGTCCCCCTGTTAGTGTTTGTACTACATCAGACTGCAGAGCTGACGATCTAAGGGTTCTTTCACACTTGCGTTGTTTGATTCCGGCAGGCAGTTCCGTTGCCCGATCAGGCAAACTGTATGCAAACGCATGTCATTTTTCTGACTGATCAGGATCTTGATCAGTCAGAAAAATGCATTGCAATACCGGATCCGTTTTTTCCGGTGTCATCAGGCAAAACGGATCCGGTATTTATTTTTTTCTCATTTTTAAAGGTCTGCGCGCTAATACATTCCTATGGGAAAAAATCCCGGATCCGGCATTCAGGCAAGTCTTCAGGTTTTTTCGCCGGAGATAAAACCGTAGCATGCTGCGGTTTTCTCTTTTGCCTGATCAGTCAAAACGACTGAACTGAAGACATCCTGATGCATCCTGGACGGATCGCTCTCCATTCAGACTGCCTGGGGAGATGCCCGATCAGTTCTTTTCCGGTATAGAGCCCCTGTGACGGAACTCAACACCGGAAAAGAAAACCGCTAGTGTGAACGTAGCCTAATCCTCTGTAACTGTGCAGACTCTCCCCTCTGATGTGAGGTCTATAGGGACCAGCCAGTACATGACTGGAAATCTGCTGCACATCGCACCATCACAGCCTGCAGCACATTAACCTCTGACCTCCAGTTCTGTCATTTTTTCCTGGAGCTCATCCAATCTGTGATGAGTCGGTCCCCGAGCTCCGCCCCTTCTATTCATTAGAACGCTTAATGCAAGGTCATCGCATAAATGTAAGGAATGCAAAGTCCTCGCAGAGTATGAGGAACGGAGGGGGCACGATGGCGGATCACGGCGCTGCACGCGGGGCGTAGATTTCCTTCTCTATCGCCGGCCAACACACCTAATAATAAAGGCAGAAATTACTGCTAAACTGCATTCATTCTGAGGTTCACCCTTGGGCGTTGAGGAGCTCGGTCCAGATGAGGGTGTTCTATATCAGACTGTCACCCTTGTGTATTAGGGGAGCTCAGCCAGTTAGGGGTCACGCTTCACCCTTCTGTCCTAGGGGAGCCGAGTTTGGTTAGTTCTCCTTTCTGGTCGGGGTTCAGAGCAGCCGGTCTCCAGTTATAGGACATAACCTCCGTGACCTCCGTGACCTGCTGAAGAGATGGGGTACAGGACCATGGGGCTTACACTATATTCATCATGACTTTCACCCTTCTGTCCTAGGGGGGCCAGGTTTAGTTAGTTCTCCTTTCTGGTGGGTTCAGAGCAGCCGGTCTCCAGTTATAGGACATAACCTCCATGACCTACTGAAGAGATGGGGTACAGGACCATGGGGCTTACACTATATTCATCATGACTTTCACCCTTCTGTCCTAGGGGAGCCAAGTTTGGTTTATGTTTTTTGGTTTTCCGGTGGGTTCAGAGCAGCCTGTCTCCAGTTATAGGACATAACCTCCGTGACATCAGTGACCTACTGAAGAGATGGGGTACAGGACCATGGGGCTTACACTATATTCATCATGACTTTCACCCTTCTGTCCTAGGGGAGCCAGGTTTGGTTAGTTCTCCTTTCTGGTGGGTTCAGAGCAGCCGGTCTCCAGTTATAGGACATAACCTCCGTGACATCAGTGACCTGCTGAGGAGATGGGGTACAGGACCATGGGGCTTACACTATATTCATCATGACTTTCACCCTTCTGTCCTAGGGGAGCCAGGTTTAGTTAGTTCTCCTTTCTGGTGGGTTCAGAGCAGCCGGTCTCCAGTTATAGGACATAACCTCCATGACCTACTGAAGAGATGGGGTACAGGACCATGGGGCTTACACTATATTCATCATGACTTTCACCCTTCTGTCCTAGGGGAGCCAAGTTTGGTTTATGTTTTTTGGTTTTCCGGTGGGTTCAGAGCAGCCTGTCTCCAGTTATAGGACATAACCTCCGTGACATCAGTGACCTACTGAAGAGATGGGGTACAGGACCATGGGGCTTACACTATATTCATCATGACTTTCACCCTTCTGTCCTAGGGGAGCCAGGTTTGGTTAGTTCTCCTTTCTGGTGGGTTCAGAGCAGCCGGTCTCCAGTTATAGGACATAACCTCCGTGACATCAGTGACCTGCTGAGGAGATGGGGTACAGGGCCATGGGGCTTACACTATATTGATCATGACTTTCACCCTTCTGTCCTAGGGGAGCCAGGTTTGGTTTATGTTTTTTGGTTTTCTGGTGGGTTCAGAGCAGCCTGTCTGCAGTTATAGGACATAACCTCCGTGACATCAGTGACCTGCTGAGGAGATGGGGTACAGGACCATGGGGCTTACACTATATTCATCATGACTTTCACCCTTCTGTCCTAGGGGAGCCAGGTTTGGTTTATGTTTTTTGGTTTTCTGGTCGGGGTTCAGAGCAGCCGGTCTCCAGTTGTATTACATAACCTACATGACCTACTGAAGAGATGGCATTGTTGAGGATGCTAAATTCTGCAGGATGTGGACGTTTCCTCCCAAGGGAAAGATTTTAGGATAATGAAATGTTGAACCTGGAAGCCGCAGATTATAATGTGGATTCATATGGGGCTCAGTTACTTCTGATCCGTGCAGGTATAATCGGGGGCGGCATGGGGGAGGACTGAGCAGACCTCACTGGTGGTGAATGTAGGATTGTCGCACAGTGTCAGGAGGCAGACAGAAAGGCTTCCCAACTAAAGGACTGTGTGGGGGGTGGGGGGTGTACTGGCTGCACTCCTGGAGGTTTGAGACAGGTTTTGGAGAGGTAGGCATGTTTAACTATTTGTGTGCCGGAGCCTCTTTGACGCTCCCGAAGAACCTTCTGTTAACTCTTCCCATGCTGTAGATTCTGCTGTCAGTTATTCTTCCAGTCTGATTAACCCTTCCGGTAAGGCGGCCCTTAATCCATTAACCCTTCCTCTTGGTTGCCCTGCAGGCAGGAGCAGAGCTGGGGAGGAGGCATCTGAGACCTGTGGGATTAAGGAAGGATTTGGGAGGAATGTTAAAACCATAATTAACATACCAGACAGGTGAGCGAGGAGTGGGGGGAATGAAAGAAGAGGAGGCCGAGGGGGTGGCACGGGCTGAGAGAAGAGCCCGCAGGGCCCACCATTGTGCTGCCCTCTTAGGGTCTGTGATGTTAGCGCTGGGCTCTTCCATTACTGTCAGTAATCCGATTGTACTTGGAAATGGCGACAACCTGTTCATTCACGTCAGGGGTGGAGCGGCCACAACCTGCAGACCCTTGGGCATGGACAATAATGGTACCTTCTGCAGACACACAATACACCAAACATATCTCACCCGAGAACCAAGGATCGGAATATGGAACCTGCACTAGACCTGGTGGCTGGGACGCTCGCCTATTCAGCACCAAGAGCATTGAGGGTTGGGGCTCAGCCAGGGGTGAGGTGAAGGTCAGGAGGAAACAGGCCAAGGTCAGGGGTGTGGGCCAACGGGCTGAATGACAGGGGGTGCGGGCCGGGGGGCTGAATGACAGGGGGTGCAGGCTGAAGGTTAGGAGGAAACAGGCCAAGGTCAGGGGTGTGGGCCAACGGGCTGAATGACAGGGGGTGCGGGCCGACGGGCTGAAGGACGGGGGGTGCGGGCTGAAGGTTAGGAGGAAACAGGCCAAGGTCAGGGGTGTGGGATAACGGGCTGAATGACAGGGGGTGCGGGCTGAAGGTTAGGAGGAAACAGGCCAAGGTCAGGGGTGTGGGACAACAGGCTGAAGGTCAGGGGTGCGGAACAACGGGCTGAATGACGGGGGGTTTGTGGGCTGAAGGTCAGGAGGAAACAGGCCAAGGTCAGGTGTGGGCCAACGGGCTGAATGATGGGGGGTGCGGAACAACGGGCTGAATGTTGGGGGGTGCGGGCCAACAGGCTGAAGATCGGTGGTGCGGGCTGAATGAAGGTGGGGGGGTTCAGGCCAAAGATCGGGGATACAGTCCAACGGGCTGAATGTCAGGGGGAGTGCAGTCCAAAGGTCGGGGGTGCAGGCCGACGGGCTGAAGGTCAGGGTGCGGGCCAACAGGCTGAATGACGGGGGGGCAGGCTGACAGGCTGAATGTCAGGGGGAGTGCAGTCCAAAGGTCGGGGGTGCGGGCCGACGGTCAAGGCTCCTGTCATTGTCGTCTGAACTATTTGTTTCTGCTCCTGTGTTAACAGACGTGGGGGAGGGGGCACATACGTTAACCATGGGTGTGGATGAAGGTGCACTCTGTGATATAACGCCAGGTCCTCAGGGTTCGGGGGTCTCTGTAGGGGCTGCACCCCCAGGACCACTCCCCACCTCCAGCAGAGCAATAAACCCAGGCTATGGACTATAAATCCCAGCAGTAATTTCTCTGGGGTCTATCATCCTGGGGACCCCCGTTATACGTCTGACATGCAGGTGGCAGAGTTGGGGTTCAGTGGGCTGATTGCGTCTGGGCCCCCAAGGACTGTATCACACAGAACACACACAGCACAGCTCGGGGGAGGGGAAGATGGGAGTCATTAAAAACCCCTCAGTTTATAATAATTACCCTAATTGCCCCATGTAAACATGTCGTGTCCCATTTCCTGAGCGCTCCTCAGCCGCCCACATCCAAGAGCAGCCGACGGCGCTAAGCAAACTCAGCTAATTACCCCCGGCCTTAAATAAACCTGCGTCCAGATGGCGAGGAGAGCACGCGGCCCACCATGTACCTCGTAGAGGCCACCAGTGCATCAGAGACGCTTTATCACCACCCCTCCCCCCCAGCGTCCACTACATGCTGGGCAAGGGGGGACCGGACCGTTACCCTGCTGGACAAGGGGGGACCGGACCGTTACCCTGCTGGACAAGGGGGGACCGGACCGTTACACTGCTGGACAAGGGGGGACCGGACCATTACCCTGCTGGGCAAGGGGGGACCGGACCGTTACACTGCTGGACAAGGGGGGACCGGACCGTTACCCTGCTGGACAAGGGGGGACCGGACCGTTACCCTGCTGGACAAGGGGGGACCGGACCGTTACCCTGCTGGGCAAGGGGGGGCCGGACCGTTACCCTGCTGGACAAAGGGGGGACCGGACCGTTACCCTGCTGGACAAAGGGGGGACCGGACCGTTACCCTGCTGGACAAGGGGGGACCGGACCGTTACCCTGCTGGACCGTTACCCTGCTGGACAAGGGGGGACCGGACCGTTACCCTGCTGGGCAAGGGGGGACCGGACCGTTACCCTGCTGGACAAGGGGGGACCGGACCGTTACCCTGCTGGACAAAGGGGGGACCAGACCGTTACCCTGCTGGACAAGGGGGGACCGGACCGTTACCCTGCTGGGCAAGGGGGGGCCGGACCGTTACCCTGCTGGACAAAGGGGGGACCGGACCGTTACCCTGCTGGACAAGGGGGGACCGGACCGTTACCCTGCTGGACAAAGGGGGGACCGGACCGTTACCCTGCTGGACAAGGGGGGACCGGACCGTTACCCTGCTGGACAAGGGGGGGCCGGACCGTTACCCTGCTGGACAAGGGGGGGCCGGACCGTTACCCTGCTGGACAAGGGGGGGCCGGACCGTTACCCTGCTGGACCGTTACCCTGCTGGACAAGGGGGGACCGGACCGTTACCCTGCTGGGCAAGGGGGGACGGACGGTTACCCTGCTGGACAAGGGGGGGCCGGACCGTTACCCTGCTGGACAAGGGGGGGCCGGACCGTTACCCTGCTGGACAAGGGGGGGCCGGACCGTTACCCTGCTGGACAAGGGGGGGCCGGACCGTTACCCTGCTGGACAAGGGGGGGCCGGACCGTTACCCTGCTGGACAAGGGGGGGCCGGACCGTTACCCTGCTGGACAAGGGGGGGCCGGACCGTTACCCTGCTGGACCGTTACCCTGCTGGACAAGGGGGGGCCGGACCGTTACCCTGCTGGACAAGGGGGGGCCGGACCGTTACCCTGCTGGACAAGGGGGGGCCGGACCGTTACCCTGCTGGACAAGGGGGGGCCGGACCGTTACCATGCTGGACAAGGGGGGGCCGGACCGTTACCCTGCTGGACAAGGGGGGGCCGGACCGTTACCCTGCTGGACAAGGGGGGGCCAGACCGTTACCCTGCTGGACAAGGGGGGGCCGGACCGTTACCCTGCTGGACAAGGGGGGGCCGGACCGTTACCCTGCTGGACGAGGGGGGGGCCGGACCGTTACCCTGCTGGACAAGGGGGGACCGGACTGTACACTGCTGGACAAGGGGGGACCGGACTGTACACTGCTGGACAAGGGGGGGCCGGACCGTTACCCTGCTGGACCGTTACCCTGCTGGACAAGGGGGGACCGGACCGTTACCATGCTGTACAAGGGGGGGCCGGACCGTTACCCTGCTGTACAAGGGGGGGCCGGACCGTTACCCTGCTGGACAAGGGGGGGGCCGGACCGTTACCCTGCTGGGCAAGGGGGGACCGGACCGTTACCCTGCTGGGCAAGGGGGGCCGGACGGTTACCCTGCTGGACAAGGGGGGGCCGGACCGTTACCCTGCTGGACAAGGGGGGGCCGGACCGTTACCCTGCTGGGCAAGGGGGGCCGGACCGTTACCCTGCTGGGCAAGGGGGGGCCGGACCGTTACCCTGCTGGACAAGGGGGGGCCGGACCGTTACCCTGCTGGACAAGGGGGGGCCGGACCGTTACCCTGCTGGACAAGGGGGGGCCGGACCGTTACCCTGCTGGACAAGGGGGGGCCGGACCGTTACCCTGCTGGACAAGGGGGGGCCGGACCGTTACCCTGCTGGACAAGGGGGGGCCGGACCGTTACCCTGCTGGACAAGGGGGGGCCGGACCGTTACCCTGCTGCACAAGGGGGGGCCGGACCGTTACACTGCTGGACAAGGGGGGGCCGGACCGTTACCCTGCTGCACAAGGGGGGACCGGACCATTACACTACTGGACACTGCACAGTACCACTTTTCCTGTCCTGTATACTGGGTGTAATCCTCAGTATCTGCTCTTATTCTGTGTATATATATATATACACTGCTCAAAAAAATAAAGGGAACACTTAAACACCACAATGTAACTCCAAGTCAATCCCACTTCTGTGAAATCAAACTGTCCACTTAGGAAGCTACACTGAGTGACAATCAATTTCACATGCTGTTGTGCAAATGGGATAGACAACAGGTGGAAATTATAGGCAATTAGCAAGACACCCCCAATAAAGGAGTGGTTCTGCAGGTGGTGACCACAGACCACTTCTCAGTTCCTATGCTTCCTGGCTGATGTTTTGGTCACTTTTGAATGCTGGCGGTGCTTTCACTCTAGTGGTAGCATGAGACGGAGTCTACAACCCACACAAGTGGCTCAGGTAGTGCAGCTTATCCAGGATGGCACATCAATGCGAGCTGTGGCAAGAAGGTTTGCTGTGTCTGTCAGCGTAGTGTCCAGAGCATGGAGGCGCTACCAGGAGACAGGCCAGTACATCAGGAGACGTGGAGGAGGCCGTAGGAGGGCAACAACCCAGCAGCAGGACCGCTACCTCCGCCTTTGTGCAAGGAGGAACAGGAGAAGCACTGCCAGAGCCCTGCAAAATGACCTCCAGCAGGCCACAAATGTGCATGTGTCTGCTCAAACGGTCAGAAACAGACTCCATGAGGGTGATATGATGGGCCGACGTCCACAGGTGGGGGTTGTGCTTACAGACCATCACCGTGCAGGACGTTTGGCATTCGCCAGAGAACACCAAGATTGGCAAATTCGCCACTGGCGCCCTGTGCTCTTCACAGATAAAAGCAGGTTCACACTGAGCACATGTGACAGACGTGACAGAGTCTGGAGACACCGTGGAGAACGTTCTGCTGCCTGCAACATCCTCCAGCATGACCGGTTTGGCATTGGGTCAGTAATGGTGTGGGGTGGCATTTCTTTGGAGGGCCGCACAGCCCTCCATGTGCTCGCCAGAGGTAGCCTGACTGCCATTAGGTACCGAGATGAGATCCTCAGACCCCTTGTGAGACCATATGCTGGTGCGGTTGGCCCTGGGTTCTTCCTAATGCAAGACAATGCTAGACCTCATGTGGCTGGAGTGTGCCAGCAGTTCCTGCAAGACGAAGGCATTGATGCTATGGACTGGCCCGTCCGTTCCCCAGACCTGAATCCAATTGAGCACATCTGGGACATCATGTCTCGCTCTATCCACCAACGTCACGTTGCACCACAGACTGTCCAGGAGTTGGCAGATGCTTTAGTCCAGGTCTGGGAGGAGATCCCTCAGGAGACCGTCCGCCACCTCATCAGGAGCATGCACAGGCGTTGTAGGGAGGTCATACAGGCACGTGGAGGCCACACACACTAATGAGCCTCATTCTGACTTGTTTTAAGGACATTACATCAAAGGTGGATCGGCCTGTAGTGTGTTTTTCCACTTTAATTTTGAGTGTGACTCCAAATCCAGACCTCCATGGGTTAAAAAATGTGATTTCCATTTTTTTATTTTTGTGTGATTTTGTTGTCAGCACATTCAACTATGTAAAGAACAAAGTATTTCAGAAGAATATTTAATTAATTCAGATCTAGGATGTGTTATTTTTGTGTTCCCTTTATTTTTTTGAGCAGTATATATATATACACACACATACACACACACTGCACAGTACCACTTCTCCTGTCCTGTATACTGGGTGTAATCCTCAGTATCTGCTCTTATTCTGTATATACATACACTGCACAGTACCACTTCTGTATATATATACACACACTGCACAGTACCACTTCTGTATATATATACACACACTGCACAGTACCACTTCTGTATATATACACACTGCACAGTACCACTTCTCCTGTCCTGTATACTGGGTGTAATCCTCAGTATCTGCTCTTATTCTGTATATATATATACACTGCACAGTACCACTTCTGTATATATATACACACACTGCACAGTACCACTTCTGTATATATACACACTGCACAGTACCACTTCTGTATATATATATATACACACACTGCACAGTACCACTTCTGTATATATACACACACTGCACAGTACCACTTCTGTATATATACACACACTGCACAGTACCACTTCTGTATATATACACACACTGCACAGTACCACTTCTGTATATATACACACACTGCACAGTACCACTTCTGTATATATACACACACTGCACAGTACCACTTCTGTATATATACACACACTCCACAGTACCACTTCTGTATATATACACACACTGCACAGTACCACTTCTGTATATATACACACACTGCACAGTACCACTTCTGTATATATACACACACACTGCACAGTACCACTTCTGTATATATACACACACTGCACAGTACCACTTCTGTATATATACACACACTGCACAGTACCACTTCTGTATATATACACACACTGCACAGTACCACTTCTGTATATATACACACACGGCACAGTACCACTTCTGTATATATACACACACGGCACAGTACCACTTCTGTATATATACACACACGGCACAGTACCACTTCTGTATATATACACACACGGCACAGTACCACTTCTGTATATATACACACACTGCACAGTACCACTTCTGTATATATACACACACTGCACAGTACCACTTCTGTATATATACACACACACTGCACAGTACCACTTCTGTATATATACACACACTGCACAGTACCACTTCTGTATATATACACACACTGCACAGTACCACTTCTGTATATATACACACACGGCACAGTACCACTTCTGTATATATACACACACTGCACAGTACCACTTCTGTATATATACACACACGGCACAGTACCACTTCTGTATATATACACACACGGCACAGTACCACTTCTGTATATATACACACACGGCACAGTACCACTTCTGTATATATACACACACGGCACAGTACCACTTCTGTATATATACACACACGGCACAGTACCACTTCTGTATATATACACACACGGCACAGTACCACTTCTGTATATATACACACACGGCACAGTACCACTTCTGTATATATACACACACTGCACAGTACCACTTCTGTATATATACACACACTGCACAGTACCACTTCTGTATATATACACACACTGCACAGTACCACTTCTGTATATATACACACACTCCACAGTACCACTTCTGTATATATACACACACTGCACAGTACCACTTCTGTATATATACACACACTGCACAGTACCACTTCTGTATATATACACACACACTGCACAGTACCACTTCTGTATATATACACACACACTGCACAGTACCACTTCTGTATATATACACACACTGCACAGTACCACTTCTGTATATATACACACACTGCACAGTACCACTTCTGTATATATACACACACGGCACAGTACCACTTCTGTATATATACACACACGGCACAGTACCACTTCTGTATATATACACACACGGCACAGTACCACTTCTGTATATATACACACACGGCACAGTACCACTTCTGTATATATACACACACTGCACAGTACCACTTCTGTATATATACACACACTGCACAGTACCACTTCTGTATATATACACACACACTGCACAGTACCACTTCTGTATATATACACACACTGCACAGTACCACTTCTGTATATATACACACACTGCACAGTACCACTTCTGTATATATACACACACGGCACAGTACCACTTCTGTATATATACACACACTGCACAGTACCACTTCTGTATATATACACACACGGCACAGTACCACTTCTGTATATATACACACACGGCACAGTACCACTTCTGTATATATACACACACGGCACAGTACCACTTCTGTATATATACACACACGGCACAGTACCACTTCTGTATATATACACACACGGCACAGTACCACTTCTGTATATATACACACACGGCACAGTACCACTTCTGTATATATACACACACTCCACAGTACCACTTCTGTATATATACACACACTGCACAGTACCACTTCTGTATATATACACACACACTGCACAGTACCACTTCTGTATATATACACACACTGCACAGTACCACTTCTGTATATATACACACACTGCACAGTACCACTTCTGTATATATACACACACGGCACAGTACCACTTCTGTATATATACACACACTGCACAGTACCACTTCTGTATATATACACACACGGCACAGTACCACTTCTGTATATATACACACACGGCACAGTACCACTTCTGTATATATACACACACGGCACAGTACCACTTCTGTATATATACACACACGGCACAGTACCACTTCTGTATATATACACACACGGCACAGTACCACTTCTGTATATATACACACACGGCACAGTACCACTTCTGTATATATACACACACGGCACAGTACCACTTCTGTATATATACACACACACTGCACAGTACCACTTCTGTATATATACACACACTGCACAGTACCACTTCTGTATATATACACACACGGCACAGTACCACTTCTGTATATATACACACACGGCACAGTACCACTTCTGTATATATACACACACGGCACAGTACCACTTCTGTATATATACACACACGGCACAGTACCACTTCTGTATATATACACACACGGCACAGTACCACTTCTGTATATATACACACACTGCACAGTACCACTTCTGTATATATACACACACTGCACAGTACCACTTCTGTATATATACACACACGGCACAGTACCACTTCTGTATATATACACACACGGCACAGTACCACTTCTGTATATATACACACACACTGCACAGTACCACTTCTGTATATATACACACACTGCACAGTACCACTTCTGTATATATACACACACGGCACAGTACCACTTCTGTATATATACACACACGGCACAGTACCACTTCTGTATATATACACACACTGCACAGTACCACTTCTGTATATATACACACACGGCACAGTACCACTTCTGTATATATACACACACGGCACAGTACCACTTCTGTATATATACACACACTGCACAGTACCACTTCTGTATATATACACACACTGCACAGTACCACTTCTGTATATATACACACACACTGCACAGTACCACTTCTGTATATATACACACACTGCACAGTACCACTTCTGTATATATACACACACTGCACAGTACCACTTCTGTATATATACACACACGGCACAGTACCACTTCTGTATATATACACACACTGCACAGTACCACTTCTGTATATATACACACACGGCACAGTACCACTTCTGTATATATACACACACGGCACAGTACCACTTCTGTATATATACACACACGGCACAGTACCACTTCTGTATATATACACACACGGCACAGTACCACTTCTGTATATATACACACACGGCACAGTACCACTTCTGTATATATACACACACGGCACAGTACCACTTCTGTATATATACACACACTCCACAGTACCACTTCTGTATATATACACACACTGCACAGTACCACTTCTGTATATATACACACACACTGCACAGTACCACTTCTGTATATATACACACACTGCACAGTACCACTTCTGTATATATACACACACTGCACAGTACCACTTCTGTATATATACACACACGGCACAGTACCACTTCTGTATATATACACACACTGCACAGTACCACTTCTGTATATATACACACACGGCACAGTACCACTTCTGTATATATACACACACGGCACAGTACCACTTCTGTATATATACACACACGGCACAGTACCACTTCTGTATATCTACACACACGGCACAGTACCACTTCTGTATATATACACACACGGCACAGTACCACTTCTGTATATATACACACACGGCACAGTACCACTTCTGTATATATACACACACGGCACAGTACCACTTCTGTATATATACACACACTGCACAGTACCACTTCTGTATATATACACACACTGCACAGTACCACTTCTGTATATATACACACACCGCCCAGTACCACTTCTGTGTGTAGGTGCTGATAGGAGTTGTAGTTGGGGGTTAACCCTCTGTGACCCTGGGGCAGCTGCTGTACATTCCGCTCCCGGTTGATGATTTTCCCTCCTGTCCATCCTTCTGGGGCAGTGAATGGACGCTCAGCCGGGGGTGACAATGGGGGAGGGAGCGCTGTTCTATCTGTACACACAGGGGGCAAACATGACCTGGGCCGCCCCCATCAATCTCACCCGAACCTGATTACACAGGACTTTCTGTTTTGGTCAGGAGCTGCACTTCTATAATTCAGCCCCGTTCGGGTGATGTGCCGCGCGGGGCACCGTCTGTACTTGGCCCTCTCCCCTATAGAGCATATACGAAAATGGTCTAGTTTCCCACCAATATGGCTGCCGTGGTAGACGTGGGCCCCGACTCCAGGGACGGAGTATATGTGCGGGGCCCACAGCTGGACCTTTACATCGGCTGCAGGCTCTGATCCTGGCTGCATTAACCAGCAGCGACTCTTTAACCCTTTGTTCCCCAATAATCTTGTTTTGCTGATCTTTTTATTATCAAATAATTTAATATAAAAATGCGAGATCATGATGAATCTGCTCGTGGAATATACAGCTATGTACAGGGGGTACACAGTCCCGGGGACCCCTGGATTCACAGTGCTGGGTGGGCGCTGGGCCGCGGGCATCGGCTTTGGTCATCTGAATTAGACGTGGTCAGGCGGGAGCCAAAGCCCCAGCGGAGTGATCCTGGAGGACGGCTCCGGGGCCTGGCAGGAAAGTCAGGAGCACCAGTTGGCCCAGGCGGGCATAGTCCTGCAGTCTCCAGGGGTCAGATAAGGTCACTTCGGAATGGTCAATTAAGGCACAAGGTTCCAGGCCGGAGCCCAGACTCGATATGGCAGCCTCCGGGGTAGAGGTTGGCACAAGGCAGCGCAGAATTTAAACCGCTATAGTCTGAGATGGCTCCACCCACTGCAGTGTCATGGCGGTTGTAGTCATGGCAACATCTACTCAGTAGAAGGGCGCGGAGCCTCCGGAGACCTTCTCAGCCGGCACAATCTGCTGGAGACTGGACAGAATCTTCTTCTGATGTCCGGCCAGGGTGACCCCGATCCGCAGCAGATCTCTAGGGGAACACAAGTCACATGACTTAATACCGTGCAGCGCTCTCTGGCGCCCCCCGTCCTACACTTCAGAGCCACAATCACGTACTCTGTGGTCATCTGCCGCACGCGGCTGAAGGTGGTGAATCCGGCGTTCCTGAATCCTTCTTCGTATCGCCCCATTTTGATGGCATGTAGCCACTCGCCCACGGAGGAGAAGGAGGAGTAGTGGGGCGTTCGCTGGTCGAGCAGCGGCTGGGAGCTTCTGCGGAGAGAGACGGACACTGGCGACATCACAATCACCCCATTATCTGCTCTACGCCCAGAAACTTCCTCTGCTTCCTGCCAGCGCTGACCCCAGGCCTGACCTGCAGAGCTCACATCCTCACAATGCTCCGTTCTTAACCCCTTCCTCCCTGGAGGCCCCCTCTTACCCCGGCTGCTCCCGTGCAGTGATCTTCAGGCTAGCTGGGTTGCGGATGAGTTTGTCCAGAGCGCTGACGATCTCGGTGAAGCGAGGACGGGCGGCCCGGTCGCGCTGCCAGCAGTCCAGCATCAGCTGGTGAAGAGCGGACGGGCAGTCTGGCGGAGCGGGCAGCCGGTAATCCTGCTCGATGGCATTGATGACCTGAGGGAAGCAGAAGACCATCAGTGACTGGACATTCACTCCCTGCCCCCGCACGCCACAGGCCCCTGGACTCACATCTTGATTGGACATGTCCCAGTACGGACGTTCTCCGAACGACATGACCTCCCACATGACTATGCCGTAGCCCCAGACGTCACTGGATGAAGTGAACTTGCGGAAGGCGATGGCTTCTGGCGCTGTCCATCTGATTGGTATTTTACCGCCCTGAGACGAGAGACCGGAGCAGGAGGCGCTATTATTACATTGTCCCATCCACCACTGGTCCCACCGCTGGAGGAAGATGAAGAGGGCCACTCTGATACACTGTCACAGTTACAGACATGGCCAGGAGTCTTCCCCTTTAAGATGAATCCCTGCCACCCTGGCCATACCCCACCCCCAACCCGCTGACCATTCCTCACCAGGCAGGACGTGTACGTTGGGTCAGTGGATCCCTCTTGTAAGAAACGGGACAATCCAAAATCTGACACTTTGCAAACTAAGTTACTGTTCACCAAAATGTTCCGCGCCGCCAGGTCTCGGTGAACGTAATTCATCTCTGCCAGGTAGCGCATCCCGGAGGCAATTCCCCGCAGCATCCCAACCAGCTGGATGGGGGTAAACTGGCCATCGTTTTGCTGCAAACATAAAAGGAACAGGAAGTTTATAATTATTCTGCAGCAGATGCAACTCCAGCCGACCACGGACCGCGCTCCAACCACCCGACCACGGACCCCGCTCCAACCACCCGATAATGGACCCCGCTCCAACCACCCAAGTCATTCGATAATGGACCCCGCTCCAACCACCCAACCACGGACCCTGCTCCAACCACAGACCCGGCTCCAACCACCCGATAATGGAACCCGCTCCAACCACCCGATAATGGACCCCGCTCCAACCACCCGATAATGGACCCCGCTCCAACCACCCGATAATGGACCCCGCTCCAACCACCCGATAATGGACCCTGCTCCAACCACCCGATAATGGACCCTGCTCCAACCACCCAAGTCATTCGATAATGGACCCCGCTCCAACCACAGAACCCGCTCCAACCACCCGATAATGGACCCTGCTCCAACCACAGACCCCGCTCCAACCACCCGATAATGGACCCTGCTCCAACCACAGACCCCGCTCCAACCACCCGATAATGGACCCTGCTCCAACCACCCAAGTCATTCGATAATGGACCCCGCTCCAACCACCCAACCACGGACCCGGCTCCAACCACCCGATAATGGACCCCGCTCCAACCACCCGATAATGGACCCCGCTCCAACCACCCGATAATGGACCCCGCTCCAACCACCCGATAATGGACCCCGCTCCAACCACCCGATAATGGACCCCGCTCCAACCACCCGATAATGGACCCCGCTCCAACCACCCGATAATGGACCCCGCTCCAACCACCCGATAATGGACCCCGCTCCAACCACCCGATAATGGACCCTGCTCCAACCACCCGATAATGGACCCTGCTCCAACCACCCAAGTCATTCGTTAATGGACCCCGCTCCAACCACAGAACCCGCTCCAACCACCCGATAATGGACCCTGCTCCAACCACAGACCCCGCTCCAACCACCCGATAATGGACCCTGCTCCAACCACCCAAGTCATTCGATAATGGACCCTGCTCCAACCACAGACCCCGCTCCAACCACCCAAGTCATTCGATAATGGACCCCGCTCCAACCACCCGATAATGGACCCTGCTCCAACCACAGACCCCGCTCCAACCACCCGATAATGGACCCTGCTCCAACCAGAGACCCCGCTGCAACCACCCGATAATGGACCCTGCTCCAACCACCCAAGTCATTCGATAATGGACCCCGCTCCAACCACCCGATAATGGACCCTGCTCCAACCACAGACCCTGCTCCAACCACCCGATAATGGACCAAGTCATTCAATAATGGACCCTGCTCCAACCACAGACCCCGCTCCAACCCCCCGATAATGGACCCTGCTCCAACCACCCGACAACAGAGCCTTCTCTAACCACCTGATAATGGAACCTACTGAAAGAATCCTCTGAAAGACTCTACTCTAACATCCAGTAAACCCTTGGAAGACTGCTCCATAAGACGTCTACACCATTGTCAATAGACTTTCCTCTAGACTTGTCTCTACTGGACTTTCCACCAGCCTGTTCACACTAGAAGCTGCCTCACCCGGAGAAAGGAGTCCAGGGCGCCATTCTCCATGTACTCCGTGATGATCATGACAGGACAGTTGTTGGTGATGACTCCTTCCAGGTGGATGATATTGGGGTGGTGGAATTGTCCCATGATGCTGGCCTCGCTCAGGAACTCCCGGCGTTGGCGCTCGGTGTAACCGCCCTTCAGCGTTTTGATAGCCACGTAATTCTCCTTCTTCCCTGGAACCTTAAGACGCCCCCGGCAGACCTCTCCAAACTCCCCTGTAAGAGAGACTGTCAGCATGGAGGTAAACAGGCCCCCGACCTTCCATGACTCCATCTTCTCCACCCGTTCATGTCCACCAGCAGAGAGGTCCTCCAACCCCCACATCTACTCACCAGCACCTATCACTTCCTCGATTTTCACATAGGAAACATCAATCTCTTTAGCAAATTCTCTCACAGCCTCGTTGGGGTCCTCGTAGGTGAACGGATCAATGTACAACTTTGTACCTGAGACAAAACAACGCCATTAACGAGGACACAAGACTCTGGAAACCGGCAACTATCCATCCCCAGCCTCCAGGACACGGAAGAGTCGGGACATGGACATGTATGCAACATATCACTTACCGTGACCAATGAGGTACTGGCCCGGCTTATCCGAATACTCCGGCTCCTTATTACTCCCGTGCTTCCTGTACAAACAGAGCCACCGGAACGTCAGAGGAAATCACTTCTATTATACATACATTGTGGTCACGTGATCAGTATCGCCTCATACAAGGGGCGGGGCTGTGACAACCACTCACACATGTCTGATCACATCATTATATCAGTGATGTCATCAGCAGGGGGCGGGGCTGTGACTACCTCTCAGACAGGTTGTCAGCAGTAATAGATGTTCCTGTATGAGGGGATCTGGTGACGTTGCAGGGTCACTTACCTCACACACACCACTGCGGTAACGATGACGATAAGGACCAGAAGGGTCCCCACCCCCACGGTCCCAGCTATGAGCTCTACCTGCGGCTGGGCCTTCTCTGGGTCTGGAAGAAGAAATTCCCCTGTAAGTACACAGGAAGGTTACGGGCGCCCGGACAACACTTAGGGTGACATTTGTGCCCCTGACTTACCCAGTGGGAGCGTCTGGAACACACTGTCTCCACTAAATGCCCCGTAGCCGGCGTTGGTCCTGGCCCGCACCTGCACGGTGTACATAGTCCCCGCGCGCAGTCCCACCAGCTTCGCCTCGTTACCGGAGGCCTTCAGGAACATGATGAGCGGTTTCTCTTGATCCTGGGGAGGAGACACCATCCATTGGCACTCTGGGTCTCCCCTTGTAACAGGGGGTGCCCTCCGCGTCCCACCTTACCTTCTCATAGTACTTGACTTCATAATCCAGAATGTGCCCCATGTTCGGAGACTGTGGGGGGGGCGGCGGGATCCACTTCAAGGACAAGGAGGATGCGGAGGCTGCAATCTGCTGGATACCCGTCACCGCGTGAGGAACTGCAGGACAGAGAAACAGCGAGGTCAATGCCCGACCTAGAGGCCTCCGCGTGTACACAGCGGTATCGGGGTCAACTCACGGTCTCGGTCAATGGTGACGTTCAGCTCCTCCCCCATCGCCGCAGCACCGGTGCGTTCAGACACGCCATTCAGTGCCAGGACCCGGAAGTTGTAGATGACTTGTGGGCGCAGTCCGGACACGCGCAGCTTACGTTCCGTTAGTTTTTGAGGCCTTGGTGTGAAGGCCAGGCGGGTGCAGGGGACCCAGCCCCCACCTGGAGCATACTCCGAGCACAACACCTCATAGTACAGGTCCGAGCGCCCGCCAGAATCCAGAGGCTCGCTCCAGTCCAGATCCACCATGGATCCGTTCACACTAGAAACGATGCTGCGAGGGGTAGAAGGAGGCTCTGGAGGAGAGAAGATGGGGTCAGGCTGCACTGCTGTGTGAGACCACAGGGGGAGACACTCTGTAGACAGGTACTTACTGCTGCAAGGTGCAGTCACCGGGTCCCCGGGGGCTCGGTAGTACCCCGCTTTGCAGTTGCACATGGTTGCTCCAGCGGTGGTAGAGAGGCTGTTCTGAGGACACATCTGGCAGAGGGACTCGCCAACTTTTGGCTTAAAATATCCAGGAGAGCAAGCTACACAGAGAGGAAGACAGCAGAGCGTGAGCTCTTCAGAACAAGTAACACCTGAGTGATGGGTATACTACTGCAGCATGGACGCTGGTGAGCGAGCAGTGGTCTCTCTCACACTGGTGAAGGGTTAAGCGAGCAGTGGTCTCTCTCACACCGGTGAAGGGTTAAGCGAGCAGTGGTCTCTCTCACACCGGTGAAGGGTTAAGCGAGCGGTGGTCTCTCTCACACCGGTGAAGGGTTAAGCGAGCGGTGGTCTCTCTCACACCGGTGAAGGGTTAAGCGAGCGGTGGTCTCTCTCACACCGGTGAAGGGTTAAGCGAGCAGTGGTCTCTCTCACACCGGTGAAGGGTTAAGCGAGCAGTGGTCTCTCTCACACCGGTGAAGGGTTAAGCGAGCAGTGGTCTCTCTCACACCGGTGAAGGGTTAAGCGAGCAGTGGTCTCTCTCACACCGGTGAAGGGTTAAGCGAGCAGTGGTCTCTCTCACACCGGTGAAGGGTTAAGCGAGCAGTGGTCTCTCTCACACCGGTGAAGGGTTAAGCGAGCAGTGGTCTCTCTCACACCGGTGAAGGGTTAAGCGAGCAGTGGTCTCTCTCACACTGGTGAAGGGTTAAGCGAGCGGTGGTCTCTCTCACACCGGTGAAGGGTTAAGCGAGCGGTGGTCTCTCTCACACTGGTGAAGGGTTAAGCGAGCGGTGGTCTCTCTCACACTGGTGAAGGGTTAAGCGAGCAGTGGTCTCTCTCACACTGGTGAAGGGTTAAGCGAGCAGTGGTCTCTCTCACACCGGTGAAGGGTTAAGCGAGCAGTGGTCTCTCTCACACCGGTGAAGGGTTAAGCGAGCAGTGGTCTCTCTCACACCGGTGAAGGGTTAAGCGAGCAGTGGTCTCTCTCACACCGGTGAAGGGTTAAGCGAGCAGTGGTCTCTCTCACACCGGTGAAGGGTTAAGCGAGCGGTGGTCTCTCTCACACTGGTGAAGGGTTAAGCGAGCAGTGGTCTCTCTCACACTGGTGAAGGGTTAAGCGAGCGGTGGTCTCTCTCACACCGGTGAAGGGTTAAGCGAGCGGTGGTCTCTCTCACACCGGTGAAGGGTTAAGCGAGCAGTGGTCTCTCTCACACCGGTGAAGGGTTAAGTGAGCAGTGGTCTCTCTCACATTGGTGAAGGGTTAAGCGAGCGGTGGTCTCAGATTCGGTCTAATTTGGCCCCCTCCATACTTCCTGCTCCCCCTCCCCGCACATACCTGACATTCCACATCCCTTTTGTCTATGACACCTCAGAGCAGCGAGCACTGACAGCGCTGCCCCTCCCCCTCCATCTGTACAGACCGTCCACCCCCCACATCATACAGTGTGCCCCCCTCTCACCTGTGCACTTGGTACGGCCGTCCTTCTCTTCTCGCCCGGCCACACAGATGCACTCGCCTGCTGCGGGTTTGGCCCACTCTCCGTCCTCCCGGCAGTACATGACGGGGCGTCTCCCGAGCGAGCCCTCGGCGCCGTCCACGCAGCTGCCCTCTGCCGACACCACCAGTCCTGCGGGAACGGTCTCCGGGAAACTGGCCAGCGATGCTACCACGGCCGGGCACAGGCGGTAAAACACCCGCACAGCCAGCACCGCCATGCATGCCCCCTGATCCAGGAATGCCAGGTAGAAGCCGCTCTCCTTCAGAGGACCCAGGCGCAGAGTCTTGACATTGGAGCGCGTGGAGGCTCCGCCCCCACGCGCGCTGGGCCGCGCCAGAGTGTCCGCCGCCACCGTGTCTACTTTGATCCAGGGATTTTCCATCCATTTCGGGAAATGGTCATTGGCAATGTCAGCGTTGGCTGGGTAGTAGTAGAGGTTGAAGGTCTCCTTACAGGAGCGGCCGGCGCGGGCGATGGAGGCGCACTCCATCATAGTGAAGGTGATCTCCACGTAGACATGGTGGGCGGGGCCTCGCGAGATGTAGCCGGTCCGCAGCCAGTTGTTCTGGTCCGGAAGGTGCAGGTTGCAGATCTCATAAGTGCGGACGGGGGTCTGCTCCTCATCCAAGCCCGAGGTCTCGTCCCACTACAAGAGAAGGGCAAACGATGAGAGTGGTAGTGGAAGGCTGGAAGGGGAGGATGATGGGACTCCACATTACCTGGCTGTCCACTCGGGGGTACACGGTCCAGCGGAGGTCCGAGGTCTCCAGCTTGGTGTTCATAAGCGTGACTGCAAAAAGACAGAAGATGTCAGAGACCACCGCCCTCCCGACAGGTGAACCCCGACAGCCCCCCCGCCGCTGCCCCCCCCGACAGGTGAACCCCGACAGCCCCACCCACCGCTGCCCCCCCCCCCCCCGACAGGTGAACCCCGACAGCCCCACCCGCCGCTGCCCCCCCCGACAGGTGAACCCCGACCCGACAGCCCGCCACCGCCCTCCTGACAGGTGAACCCCCACCCGCCAGCCCCCCCCCACCGCCCTCCTGACAGGTGAACCCCCACCCGCCAGCCCCCCCGCCCTCCTGACAGGTGAACCCCGACCCAACAGCCCCCCCCCCACCTGACAGGTGAACCCCGACCCGACAGCCCCCCCCCACCGCCCTCCTGACAGGTGAACCCCGACCCGACAGCCCCCCCGCCGCCGCCCTCCTGACAGGTGAACCCCCACCCGCCAGCCCCCCCGCCCTCCTGACAGGTGAACCCCGACCCGACAGCCCCCCCCCACCGCCCTCCTGACAGGTGAACCCCGACCCGACAGCCCCCCCGCCGCCGCCCTCCTGACAGGTGAACCCCGACCCGACAGCCCCCCCCCCACCTGACAGGTGAACCCCGACCCGACAGCCCCCCACCGCGGCAGTGTGCGGCTGGTACACGTGCGGCGCGGCAGAGCTGACAGCAGCTTGGTACATACAGCGATACGTAGTGGAAAGCTGTGATATGACGGGTAAATATTGACTCCTGAATGCCAGCGTGTCTCCGGGACGGGGGACGTTATCACCGCTCTATAAACACAAGGGGTGGGACATAGTCACATGTGACACTGGGCACCCCTGATCTGTGCCCGCTCAGGAGAGGGTTAACTGCCATGGGGCAGATTTCCAGGCTCATGTTTCAGGTGTATTGGAGGGTTAGGTAAACCCGCTACACACCCGCAGTCACACAGATACCGGGTATATACACACAGTCACACAGATACCGGGTATATATACACAGTCACACAGATACCGGGTATATATACACACCCGCAGTCACACAGATACCGGGTATATACACACAGTCACACAGATACCGGGTATATATACACACACATGCAGTCACACAGATACCGGGTATATATACACACACATGCAGTCACACAGATACCGGGTATATACACACAGTCACACAGATACCGGGTATATATACACACACATGCAGTCACACAAATACCGGGTATATATACACACACACATGCAGTCACACAAATACCGGGTATATACACACAGTCACACAGATACCGGGTATATATACACACACCCGCAGTCACACAGATACTGGGTATATACAGACACGCAGTCACACAGATACCGGGTATATATACACACACATGCAGTCACACAGATACCGGGTATATATACACACACCCGCAGTCACACAGATACTGGGTATATACAGACACGCAGTCACACAGATACTGGGTATATACAGACACGCAGTCACACAGATACCAGGTATATACACACACATGCAGTCACACAAATACCGGGTATATACACACAGTCACACAGATACTGGGTATATACACACACATGCAGTCACACAGATACCGGGTATATATACACACACATGCAGTCACACAAATACCGGGTATATACACACAGTCACACAGATACTGGGTATATACAGACACGCAGTCACACAGATACCGGGTATATATACACACACATGCAGTCACACAGATACCGGGTATATATACACACACATGCAGTCACACAAATACCGGGTATATATACACACACATGCAGTCACACAAATACCGGGTATATACACACAGTCACACAGATACTGGGTATATACAGACACGCAGTCACACAGATACCGGGTATATATACACACACATGCAGTCACACAGATACCGGGTATATACACACAGTCACACAGATACCGGGTATATATACACACACATGCAGTCACACAAATACCGGGTATATATACACACACACATGCAGTCACACAAATACCGGGTATATACACACAGTCACACAGATACCGGGTATATATACACACACATGCAGTCACACAGATACCGGGTATATATACACACACCCGCAGTCACACAGATACTGGGTATATACAGACACGCAGTCACACAGATACCGGGTATATATACACACACATGCAGTCACACAGATACCGGGTATATATACACACACCCGCAGTCACACAGATACTGGGTATATACAGACACGCAGTCACACAGATACTGGGTATATACAGACACGCAGTCACACAGATACCAGGTATATACACACACATGCAGTCACACAAATACCGGGTATATACACACAGTCACACAGATACTGGGTATATACACACACATGCAGTCACACAGATACCGGGTATATATACACACACATGCAGTCACACAAATACCGGGTATATACACACAGTCACACAGATACTGGGTATATACAGACACGCAGTCACACAGATACCGGGTATATATACACACACATGCAGTCACACAGATACCGGGTATATATACACACACATGCAGTCACACAAATACCGGGTATATATACACACACATGCAGTCACACAAATACCGGGTATATACACACAGTCACACAGATACTGGGTATATACAGACACGCAGTCACACAGATACCGGGTATATATACACACACATGCAGTCACACAGATACCGGGTATATATACACACACATGCAGTCACACAGATACCGGGTATATATACACACACACGCAGTCACACAGATACCGGGTATATATACACACACACGCAGTCACACAGATACCGGGTATATACAGACACGCAGTCACACAGATACCGGGTATATATACACACACATGCAGTCACACAGATACCGGGTATATATACACACACACACAGTCACACACATACCAGGTATATACACACACGCAGTCACACAGATACCAGGTATATACACACACGCAGTCACACAGATACCGGGTATATACACACAGTCAGTCACACAGATACCGGGTATATATACACACACGCAGTCACACAGATACCGGGTATATATACACACACGCAGTCACACAGATACCGGGTATATACACACACACACATACCGGGTATATACACACACACAGTCACACACATACCAGGTATATACACACACGCAGTCACACAGATACCGGGTATATATACACACACGCAGTCACACAGATACCGGGTATATACACACGCAGTCACACAGATACCGGGTATATACACACACACACGCAGTCACACAGATACCGGGTATACACACACACACACACACACGCAGTCACACAGATACCGGGTATACACACACACACGCAGTCACACAGATACCGGGTATATATACACACACATGCAGTCACACAGATACCGGGTATATATACACACACACGCAGTCACACAGATACCGGGTATATATACACACACGCAGTCACACACATATCGGGTATATATACACACACGCAGTCACACAGATACCGGGTATATATACACACACGCAGTCACACACATACCGGGTATATACACACACACGCAGTCACACAGATACCGGGTATATACACACGCAGTCACACAGATACCGGGTATATACACACACACACGCAGTCACACAGATACCGGGTATACACACACACACACACGCAGTCACACAGATACCGGGTATATATACACACACATGCAGTCACACAGATACCGGGTATATATACACACACACGCAGTCACACAGATACCGGGTATATATACACACACGCAGTCACACACATATCGGGTATATATACACACACGCAGTCACACAGATACCGGGTATATATACACACACGCAGT
>NC_053389.1:838661378-838841378 GCF_905171765.1 Bufo bufo | reverse complement strand
CACACACACACACACACACAGGGCAGACCCAGCCGCGCACACACACACACACACACAGGGCAGACCCAGCCGCGCACACACACACACACACAGGGCAGACCCAGCCGCGCGCACACACACACACACACACAGGGCAGACCCAGCCGCGCGCACACACACACACACACACAGGGCAGACCCAGCCGCGCACACACACACACACACACACACAGGGCAGACCCAGCCGCGCACACACACACGCACACACATACACACACAGGGCAGACCCAGCCACACACATAGACACACAGACACAGGGCAGACCCAGCCGCGCACACACACACACACACAGGGCAGACCCAGCCGCGCACACACACACACACACAGGGCAGACCCAGCCGCGCGCACACACACACACACACACACACACACACACACACACAGGGCAGACCCAGCCGCGCGCACACACACACACACACACACACAGGGCAGACCCAGCCGCACACACACACACACACACAGGGCAGACCCAGCCGCACACACACACAGGGCAGACCCAGCCGCACACACACACACACACACACACAGGGCAGACCCAGCCGCACACACACACACACGTGCAGGATACATATAGACATACATATGGTACACAGGACCCCTGCAGAGTCATGGAGCAGGCTCTGGGGCCGCAGACGCAGGAGATGAGGCACTCTAGGTGTGTCTATGATTCCAGGTGCCCGGGGAATACGTAGGGAGGAGGATGGGTAATTACAGCCTTGGCAGACGATGAGAGCGCTGCCCCGGGGGAAATGACTGTGGAGCTGTGGGAAGGTGGACACGCAACTTTCACTGTACCGGTTGTGAATCCTCATATACCAGATGGGCAGACAAACACGTGTGTCACCAGACACGCAATCACCGGCTATATAGACACCACGCTGTATAATAGTGATACAATCTACAGTATATTATATACCTGTATAAGACCGTGATCTAACAGTGTTATAATCTACAGCACACATTATATACCTGTATAACACTATTAGATCACGGTGTTATACAGGTAAAGTCACAACAATAGACAATCACAGTCTGCTTAAACTAATAACACACAAAGAGTTAAATGTTACCATGTTTTTATTGAACACACCATGTAAACATTCACAGTGCAGGTGGAAAAAGTATGTGAACCCCTAGACTAATGACATCTCCAAGAGTTAATTGGAGTGAGGTGTCAGCCAACTGGAGTCCAATCAATGAGATGAGATTGGAGGTGTTGGTTACAGCTGTCCTGCCCTATAAAAAACACACACCAGTTCTGGGTTTGCTTTTCACAAGAAGCATTGCCTGATGTGAATGATGCCTCGCACAAAAGAGCTCTCCGAAGACCTACGATTAAGAATTGTTGACTTGCATAAAGCTGGAAAGGGTTATAAAAGTATCTCCAAAAGCCTTGCTGTTCATCAGTCCACGGTAAGACAAATTGTCTATAAATGGAGGACGTTCAGCACTGCTGCTTCTCTCCCTAGGAGTGGCCGTCCTGTAAAGATGACTGCAAGAGCACAGCGCAGACTGCTCAATGAGGTGAAGAAGAATCCTAGAGTGTCAGCTAAAGACTTACAGAAGTCTCTGGCATATGCTAACATCCCTGTTAGCGAATCTACGATACGTAAAACACTAAACAAGAATGGATTTCATGGGAGGACACCACAGAGGAAGCCACTGCTGTCCAAAAAAACATTGCTGCACGTTTACAGTTTGCACAAGAGCACCTGGATGTTCCACTGCAGAACTGGCAAAATATTCTGTGGACAGATGAAACCAAAGTGGAGTTGTTTGGAAGAAACACACAACACTATGTGTGGAGAAAAAGAGGCACAGCACACCAACATCAAACCTCATCCTAACTGTGAAGTATGGTGGTGGGGGCATCATGGTTTGGGGCTGCTTTGCTGCGTCAGCGCCTGGACGGATTGCTATCATCGAAGGAAAAAGGAATTCCCAAGTTTATCAAGACATTTTGCAGGAGAACTTAAGGCCATCTGTCCACCAGCTGAAGCTCAACAGAAGATGGCTGCTGCAACAGGACAACGACCCAAAGCATAGAAGTAAATCAACAACAGAATGGCTTAAACAGAAGAAAATCCGCCTTCTGGAGTGGCCCAGTCAGAGTCCTGACCTCAACCCGATGGAGATGCTGTGGCATGACCTCAAGAAAGCGATTCACACCAGACATCCCAAGAATATTGCTGAACTGAAACAGTTCTGTAAAGAGGAATGGTGAAGAATTACTCCTGACCGTTGTGCACGTCTGATCTGCAACTACAGGGAACGTTGGGTGGAAGTTATTGCTGCCAAAGGAGGCTGAACCTGTGGGCGTCTCCTTCTCCTAGGCTGCAGCGCTGGCCAATCGCAGCGCACAGCTCACAGCCTGGGAGAAGGAGACGCCCACAGGACAAGGGAAGACCCGCCTACTATAACTTAAGAGGCAAAGGTACCGGAGCCTATAACGGGAGAACGGAGCGGCGCCCGGGGATAATAGTAAGTGCAGTGAGATCCCCGGGCGCCGCTCTATATGGCAGCATACTCAGTTCACATAGTTTATACAGGTGAAAGGTCCTCTTTAAACAACACAATGTAACTCCAAGTCAATCGCACTTCTGTGAAATCAAACTGTCCACTTAGGAAGCAACACTGAGTGACAATCAATTTCACATGCTGTTGTGCAAATGGGATAGACAACAGGTGGAAATTATAGGCAATTAGCAAGACACCCCCAATAAAGGAGTGGTTCTGCAGGTGGTGACCACAGACCACTTCTCAGTTCCTATGCTTCCTGGCTGATGTTTTGGTCACTTTTGAATGCTGGCGGTGCTTTCACTCTAGTGGTAGCATGAGACGGAGTCTACAACCCACACAAGTGGCTCAGGTAGTGCAGCTTATCCAGGATGGCACATCAATGCGAGCTGTGGCAGGAAGGTTTGCTGTGTCTGTCAGCGTAGTGTCCAGAGCATGGAGGTGCTACCAGGAGACAGGCCAGTACATCAGGAGACGTGGAGGAGGCCGTAGGAGGGCAACAACCCAGCAGCAGGACCGCTACCTCCGCCTTTGTGCAAGGAGGAACAGGAGGAGCACTGCCAGAGTCCTGCAAAATGACCTCCAGCAGGCCACAAATGTGCATGTGTCTGCTCAACCGGTCAGAAACAGACTCCATGAGGGTGATATGAGGGCCCGACGTCCACAGGTGGGGGTTGTGCTTACAGCCCAACAACGTGCAGGACGTTTGGCATTTGCCAGAGAACACCAAGATTGGCAAATTCGCCACTGGCGCCCTGTGCTCTTCACAGATGAAAGCAGGTTCACACTGAGCACATGTGACAGACGTGACAGAGTCTGGAGACGCCGTGGAGAACGTTCTGCTGCCTGCAACATCCTCCAGCATGACCGGTTTGGCATTGGGTCAGTAATGGTGTGGGGTGGCATTTCTTTGGAGGGCCGCACAGCCCTCCATGTGCTCGCCAGAGGTAGCCTGACTGCCATTAGGTACCGAGATGAGATCCTCAGACCCCTTGTGAGACCATATGCTGGTGCGGTTGGCCCTGGGTTCTTCCTAATACAAGACAATGCTAGACCTCATGTGGCTGGAGTGTGCCAGCAGTTCCTGCAAGACGAAGGCATTGATGCTATGGACTGGCCCGCCCGTTCCCCAGACCTGAATCCAATTGAGCACATCTGGGACATCATGTCTCGCTCTATCCACCAACGTCACGTTGCACCACAGACTGTCCAGGAGTTGGCAGATGCTTTAGTCCAGGTCTGGGAGGAGATCCCTCAGGAGACCGTCCGCCACCTCATCAGGAGCATGCACAGGCGTTGTAGGGAGGTCATACAGGCACGTGGAGGCCACACACACTACTGAGCCTCATTTTGACTTGTTTTAAGGACATTACATCAAAGTTGGATCAGCCTGTAGTGTGTTTTTCCACTTTAATTTTGAGTGTGACTCCAAATCCAGACCTCCATGGGTTAAAAAATTTGATTTCCATTTTTTATTTTTGTGTGATTTTGTTGTCAGCACATTCAACTATGTAAAGAACAAAGTATTTCAGAAGAATATTTAATTAATTCAGATCTAGGACGTGTTATTTTTGTGTTCCCTTTATTTTTTTGAGCAGTGTATAATGTGTGCTGTAGATTATAACACCGTGATCTAATAATGTTATAATATACACACACAGTCAGGTCTATAGGTGATTGTGCGTCGGCTCGTCATGATGACCCCCCCTGTAGGGGACACTGGGAACACCTCTGGTTTGCGGAGTGCAGTACTGGGCGCTCCTGACACGTATGACCGGGCACGGATTCATACGTGATCACAGGCCCTGGGGCACCAGACACATCTCAGGTGAGGACAGACCTGGAAATGAATCAGACGTCGTCTCCAGCTGTTAACCCTCCGACAGCCTGCAGCTCTGCGTCATCACATGGGGCCCCACCGCCCCATCACCTACATATTATACCGTCACACTGCACTATAATATAATATTCAGGGTCCATCACCCGGACATTATACACATCATCAGGGTCCATCACCCGGACATTATACACATCATCAGGGTCCATCACCCGGACATTATACACATCATCAGGGCCTATTTCCCGGACATTATACACATCATCAGGGTCCATCACCCGGACATTATACACATCATCAGGGTCCATCACCCGGACATTATACACATCATCAGGGTCCATCACCCGGACATTATACACATCATCAGGGTCCATCACCCGGACATTATACACATCATCAGGGTCCATCACCCGGACATTATACACATCATCAGGGTCCATCACCCGGACATTATACACATCATCAGGGTCCATCACCCGGACATTATACACATCATCAGGGTCCATCACCCGGACATTATACACATCATCAGGGTCCATCACCCGGACATTATACACATCATCAGGGTCCATCACCCGGACATTATACACATCATCAGGGTCTGTGTCCCCTACAATATATACTATCAGGGTAGATATATTATACCAGGGATGCCCAACCTGCGGCCCTCCAGCTGTTGTAAAACTACAAGTCCCATCATGTCCTGCTGTCAGCTGATAGCTGTAGGCTGTCCGGGGATGCTGGGAGTTGTAGTTTTGCAACAGCTGGAGGGCCGCAGGTTGGGCATCCCTGTATTATACAGTTATGAGGTTATACATCCTGTACATTATATGTTATGTATATTACAGCCGGACCTGGGGGGGGGGGGGGGGGGGGCAGCTTTGTGAAGGTCCTGATGACGATTCCCGGGAAGTCACTTTGTTTCTGCAGTATTACAGGAAGTGCGAGCTCCGGGCAGAAAATGCCGCCATTGTGAGGTTGACTTCCCAGAAAATGATCCCAGGACTGCAAGATTCAGCAGGGTCATGTGACCAGGGCCCTGCATGGTGGTGGGGGCCCTGCACGGTGGTGGGGGCCCTGCTGGACACCCTGGAAGATGTGTGTGATCAGATAGCAGCTATCACCAGTATGGGGTGTTAGTCATAAATATACTGTAATCTAATATACAGCGTCAGACTGCGCTGTCCTATACTATACACAGCGTCAGACTGCGCTGTCCTATACTATACACAGCGTCAGACTGCGCTGTCCTATACTATACACAGCGTCAGACTGCGCTGTCCTATACTATACACAGCGTCAGACTGCGCTGTCCTATACTATACACAGCGTCAGACTGCGCTGTCCTATACTATACACAGCGTCAGACTGCGCTGTCCTATACTATACACAGCGTCAGACTGCGCTGTCCTATACTATACACAGCGTCAGACTGCGCTGTCCTATACTATACACAGCCTCAGACTGCGCTGTCCTATACTATACACAGCGTCAGACTGCGCTGTCCTATACTATACACAGCGTCAGACTGCGCTGTCCTATACTATACACAGCGTCAGACTGCGCTGTCCTATACTATACACAGCGTCAGACTGCGCTGTCCTATACTATACACAGCGTCAGACTGCGCTGTCCTATACTATACACAGCGTCAGACTGCGCTGTCCTATACTATACACAGCGTCAGACTGCGCTGTCCTATACTATACACAGCGTCAGACTGCGCTGTCCTATACTATACACAGCGTCAGACTGCGCTGTCCTATACTATACACAGCGTCAGACTGCGCTGTCCTATACTATACACAGCGTCAGACTGCGCTGTCCTATACTATACACAGCGTCAGACTGCGCTGTCCTATACTATACACAGCGTCAGACTGCGCTGTCCTATACTATACACAGCGTCAGACTGCGCTGTCCTATACTATACACAGCGTCAGACTGCGCTGTCCTATACTATACACAGCGTCAGACTGCGCTGTCCTATACTATACACAGCGTCAGACTGCGCTGTCCTATACTATACACAGCGTCAGACTGCGCTGTCCTATACTATACACAGCGTCAGACTGCGCTGTCCTATACTATACACAGCGTCAGACTGCGCTGTCCTATACTATACACAGCGTCAGACTGCGCTGTCCTATACTATACACAGCGTCAGACTGCGCTGTCCTATACTATACACAGCGTCAGACTGCGCTGTCCTATACTATACACAGCGTCAGACTGCGCTGTCCTATACTATACACAGCGTCAGACTGCGCTGTCCTATACTATACACAGCGTCAGACTGCGCTGTCCTATACTATACACAGCGTCAGACTGCGCTGTCCTATACTATACACAGCGTCAGACTGCGCTGTCCTATACTATACACAGCGTCAGACTGCGCTGTCCTATACTATACACAGCGTCAGACTGCGCTGTCCTATACTATACACAGCGTCAGACTGCGCTGTCCTATACTATACACAGCGTCAGACTGCGCTGTCCTATACTATACACAGCGTCAGACTGCGCTGTCCTATACTATACACAGCGTCAGACTGCGCTGTCCTATACTATACACAGCGTCAGACTGCGCTGTCCTATACTATACACAGCGTCAGACTGCGCTGTCCTATACTATACACAGCGTCAGACTGCGCTGTCCTATACTATACACAGCGTCAGACTGCGCTGTCCTATACTATACACAGCGTCAGACTGCGCTGTCCTATACTATACACAGCGTCAGACTGCGCTGTCCTATACTATACACAGCGTCAGACTGCGCTGTCCTATACTATACACAGCGTCAGACTGCGCTGTCCTATACTATACACAGCGTCAGACTGCGCTGTCCTATACTATACACAGCGTCAGACTGCGCTGTCCTATACTATACACAGCGTCAGACTGCGCTGTCCTATACTATACACAGTGTCAGACTGCGCTGTCCTATACTATACACAGTGTCAGACTGCGCTGTCCTATACTATACACAGTGTCAGACTGCGCTGTCCTATACTATACACAGTGTCAGACTGCGCTGTCCTATACTATACACAGTGTCAGACTGCGCTGTCCTATACTATACACAGTGTCAGACTGCGCTGTCCTATACTATACACAGTGTCAGACTGCGCTGTCCTATACTATACACAGTGTCAGACTGCGCTGTCCTATACTATACACAGTGTCAGACTGCGCTGTCCTATACTATACACAGTGTCAGACTGCGCTGTCCTATACTATACACAGTGTCAGACTGCGCTGTCCTATACTATACACAGTGTCAGACTGCGCTGTCCTATACTATACACAGTGTCAGACTGCGCTGTCCTATACTATACACAGTGTCAGACTGCGCTGTCCTATACTATACACAGTGTCAGACTGCGCTGTCCTATACTATACACAGTGTCAGACTGCGCTGTCCTATACTATACACAGTGTCAGACTGCGCTGTCCTATACTATACACAGTGTCAGACTGCGCTGTCCTATACTATACACAGTGTCAGACTGCGCTGTCCTATACTATACACAGTGTCAGACTGCGCTGTCCTATACAATACACAGTGTCAGACTGCGCTGTCCTATACTATACACAGTGTCAGACTGCGCTGTCCTATACAATACACAGTGTCAGACTGCGCTGTCCTATACAATACACAGCCTCAGACTGCGCTGTTCTATACACTAAACAAATATATAAACACAACACTTTCGGTTTTGCTCCCATTTTGCATGATCTGAACCCAAAGATGTGACACATTTTCTACAGACACAGAAGACCCGTTACTCTCAGATACTGTTAACAATCTGTCTAGATCTGTGTAGTGAGCGCTTCTCCTTTGCCGAGATAATCCATCCCACCTCACAGGTGCGGCAGATAAAGGAGCTGATTAGACAGTATGGATATTGCACAGTGTGCCTTAGACTGCCCACAATAAGAGGCCACTCTGAAATGTGCAGTTTGATCACACAGCACAATGCCACAGATGTCGCACCGTTTGAGGGAGCGTGCAGTTGGCATGCTGACTGCAGGGATGTCTACCAGAGCTGTTGCCCGTGCAATGAATGTTCATTCTCTACCATAAGGCGTTTCAGAGAATTTGGCAGCACATCCAACCAGCCTCACAACCGCAGACCACGTGTAACCACACCAGGACCTCCACATCCAGCATGTCCACCTCCATGATCGTCTGAGACCAGCCGCCGGACAGCTGCAGCAACAACCAAAGAATTTCTGCACAAACTCTCAGAGACCGTCTCGGGGAAGCTCACCCGCATGCTCGTCGTCCTCATCGGGGTCTGGACCGGACTGCAGTTCATCGTTGTGACCGACTTGAGTGGGAAAATGCTCACATTCGATGGCGTCTGGCACGTTGGAGAGGCGTTCTGTTCACGGATGAGTCCCGGTTTTCACTGTTCGGGGCAGACAGTGTGTGTGGCTGACGTCCACGTTGTGGATGGAGTGGCCCATGGTGGCGGTGAGGTTATGGTATGGGCAGGCCTATGTTATGGACAAGGAACACAGGAGATACCGTGAGGAGATCCTGGGGCCCACTGTTGTGCCGTTCATCCACGGCCATCGCCTCATGTTGCAGCCTGATAATGCACGGCCCCATATTGCAGGGATCTGGACACCATTCCTGGAAGCTGAAAACATCCCAGTTCTTGCCTGGCAGCATACTCACCGGACATGTCACCCATCGAGCAGGTTTGGGACGCTCTGGATCGGCGTAGACGACAGCGCGTTCCAGTTCCTGCCAATATTCTGCAACTTCGCACAGAAGAGGAGCGGACCAACCTTCCACAGGCCACAATCACCAACCTGATCAACTCTATGCCACGGAGATGTGTTGTACTGCGTGAGGCTAATGGTGGCCACACCGGATACTGACCCCAGGAAGGCAAAACTGTGCACATTTCAGAGTGGCCTCTTATTGTGGGCAGTCTAAGGTACACCTGTGCAATATCCATGCTGTCTAATCAGCACCTTGATCTGCCGCACCTGTGAGGTGGGATGGATTATCTCGGCAAAGGAGAAGCGCTCACTACACAGATTCAGACAGATTGTGAACAGTATCTGAGAGTAACGGGTCTTCTGTGTCTGTAGAAAACGTGTCACATCTTTGGGTTCAGCTCATGCAAAATGGGAGCAAAACCAAAAGTGTTGGGTTTATATTTTTGCTCAGCGTAACATACAGTCTCAGACCGCGCCGCAGCGTAACATACAGTCTCAGACCGCGCCGCAGCGTAACATACAGTCTCAGACCGCGCCGCAGCGTAACAGTCTCAGACCGCGCCGCAGCGTAACATACAGTCTCAGACCGCGCCGCAGCGTAACATACAGTCTCAGACCGCGCCGCAGCGTAACATACAGTCTCAGACCGCGCTGTAACACACAGTCTCAGACCGCGCCGCAGCGTAACATACAGTCTCAGACCGCGCCGCAGCGTAACATACAGTCTCAGGCCGCGCCGCAGCGCAACATACAGTCTCAGGCCGCGCCGCAGCGTAACATACAGTCTCAGGCCGCGCCGCAGCGTAACATACAGTCTCAGGCCGCGCCGCAGCGTAACATACAGTCTCAGACCGCGCCGCAGCGTAACAGTCTCAGACCGCGCTGTAACATACAGTCTCAGGCCGCGCCGCAGCGCAACATACAGTCTCAGGCCGCGCCGCAGCGTAACAGTCTCAGACCGCGCTGTAACATACAGTCTCAGGCCGCGCCGCAGCGCAACATACAGTCTCAGGCCGCGCCGCAGCGTAACATACAGTCTCAGGCCGCGCCGCAGCGTAACATACAGTCTCAGGCCGCGCCGCAGCGTAACATACAGTCTCAGGCCGCGCCGCAGCGTAACATACAGTCTCAGGCCGCGCCGCAGCGTAACATACAGTCTCAGGCCGCGCCGCAGCGTAACATACAGTCTCAGGCCGCGCCGCAGCGTAACATACAGTCTCAGGCCGCGCCGCAGCGTAACATACAGTCTCAGGCCGCGCCGCAGCGTAACATACAGTCTCAGGCCGCGCCGCAGCGTAACATACAGTCTCAGGCCGCGCCGCAGCGTAACATACAGTCTCAGACCTCGCCGCAGCGTAACATACAGTCTCAGACCTCGCCGCAGCGTAACATACAGTCTCAGACCGCGCCGCAGCGTAACATACAGTCTCAGGCCGCGCCGCAGCGTAACATACAGTCTCAGGCCGCGCCGCAGCGTAACATACAGTCTCAGGCCGCGCCGCAGCGTAACATACAGTCTCAGGCCGCGCCGCAGCGTAACATACAGTCTCAGGCCGCGCCGCAGCGTAACATACAGTCTCAGGCCGCGCCGCAGCGTAACATACAGTCTCAGGCCGCGCCGCAGCGTAACATACAGTCTCAGACCGCGCCGCAGCGTAACATACAGTCTCAGACCGCGCATCAGCGTAACATACAGTCTCAGACCGCGCCGCAGCGTAACATACAGTCTCAGACCGCGCCGCAGCGTAACATACAGTCTCAGACCGCGCCGCAGCGTAACATACAGTCTCAGACCGCGCATCAGCGTAACATACAGTCTCAGACCGCGCATCAGCGTAACATACAGTCTCAGACCGCGCCGCAGCGTAACATACAGTCTCAGGCCGCGCCGCAGCGTAACATACAGTCTCAGACCGCGCCGCAGCGTAACATACAGTCTCAGACCGCGCCGCAGCGTAACATACAGTCTCAGACCGCGCTGTAACATACAGTCTCTGGCCGCGCCGCAGCGTAACATACAGTCTCTGGCCGCGCCGCAGCGTAACATACAGTCTCTGGCCGCGCCGCAGCGTAACATACAGTCTCAGGCCGCGCCGCAGCGTAACATACAGTCTCAGGCCGCGCCGCAGCGTAACATACAGTCTCAGGCCGCGCCGCAGCGTAACATACAGTCTCAGGCCGCGCCGCAGCGTAACATACAGTCTCAGGCCGCGCCGCAGCGTAACATACAGTCTCAGGCCGCGCCGCAGCGTAACATACAGTCTCAGGCCGCGCCGCAGCGTAACATACAGTCTCAGACCGCGCCGCAGCGTAACATACAGTCTCAGACCGCGCCGCAGCGTAACATACAGTCTCAGACCGCGCCGCAGCGTAACATACAGTCTCAGACCGCGCATCAGCGTAACATACAGTCTCAGACCGCGCCGCAGCGTAACATACAGTCTCAGACCGCGCCGCAGCGTAACATACAGTCTCAGACCGCGCCGCAGCGTAACATACAGTCTCAGACCGCGCATCAGCGTAACATACAGTCTCAGACCGCGCCGCAGCGTAACATACAGTCTCAGACCGCGCTGTAATATCTCGCACTGTAATACAATATAACCTCGCACTGCGCTGTAGTATAATATCATAATGCAGTGCTGTCATATCTCATACTAGCGCGTTGCATTTTGTGTTGCGCCATTTTTATGCACATGGAGTTTTCTGGCATCTCAGGCGGTGCGGTGTCCTCGCGTGGGAATATCAGCAGGTGGAGACGCCCGGATTTCACACCCTCCACCCTCCGCCCTCATGGTAACCAGGAGCATAAACCCAATACACGAAAATAGTGAACGAGTCCTGGCATCTACCGGAGAAGCTGGACGGTGCGGGGGCCGCGAGCACAGAGCGCCAGGGGCCCCAGCGATGGAGCCACAGACCTGTACACACCTAACGAATGAGGCATCACCCTCATCATCCAGACAGACCTGTTCACACCTGGAATCACACAAAGCGAATGAAGTCTTACCCTCATCATCCACACAATGCTCAGAGTTATAATCTCGCCTAATTACTGGCGGAGGGAAGTCCCTGCAGGGGGCACAGATTTATGGCCCCGACAACTGACACAGTGAGAAATCCCAAACACATTGTCTTGTAGATGGAGGGGCGACTGTCACTTTAAATCCCCTGGCGGCAGCGCGGGTTGTGTTACCTCCGGTCTCAGGTGTCGCTGCACCCGTAACCTGAGATCCCTGGGGTCCAAGGTGCGCCTGCCCCTCTGGGGGTTGTGATGACTGGCGCAGAGGGTATACAAGGAGGACGACTCCCATCAGGCGGAGCACTAACCCCCACAGGTGCCATCTGTAAACCCACTGTATGAGGGCACTGACCTGGCACGGACAGGAGACCCCCCCCCTCGGAGCTGCCCGGGGCTCAGGGGGTCTGGGTGACGAGAAGTGGGGAGCAAGGACCTGGACAACAGGCAGAGAAGTTGGGAGCGGGGGAGGAGAAAGTGAAAGGAGCAGAAGATGAAAGGGGCGAGGAGGGGGAGAGGAAAGGGAAGGGAGGGGGGCAGGAAGGAGGGGGGCGCAGGCTCCGCCATTGTCTCCAAACAATCCTGAGCGGCAGCTCCAGCCCAGATATTAATAGCCGCGTACAATGGGGGGCCGGACACCGCGGCCGTGATGGGGTTAATGTGTACGGATAACGGGATCACCAGGGTGGATGGCGGACAGAGTGAGGGGCCGCACAGTCCCCACAGGTTATACGCCCCTCCCCCGTCGGAACTTATCCTGTGCAACAATGTAACAGTGAGAGCAGAAGTCACAAAGTAACCACAGCTTTCTGCAGGGTCTGGAGGGCGGCCACCTATAGACGCCCCCGCGTACGGCGCCGGCCGCCTATAGACACCCCCCGCGTACGGCGCCGGCCGCCTATAGACACCCCCGTGTACAGCGCCAGTCACCTGTAGACACCCTCGTGTACAGCGCCGGTCACATATAGACATCCCCCGTGTACAGCGCCGGTCACATATTGACATCCCCGTGTACAGCGCCGGTCACATATTGACATCCCCGTGTACAGTGTCGGTCACCTATAGACATCCCCCGTGTACAGCGCCGGTCACATATAGACATCCCCCGTGTACAGCGCCGGTCACATATAGACATCCC
Source organism: Bufo bufo (assembly GCF_905171765.1). Lineage (NCBI taxonomy): Eukaryota > Metazoa > Chordata > Amphibia > Anura > Bufonidae > Bufo > Bufo bufo. Next base: position 838,828,088 of record NC_053389.1, on the reverse strand, counting down.
CCGTGTACAGCGCCGGTCACCTATAGACATCCCCGTGTACAGTGTCGGTCACCTATAGACATCCCCCGTGTACAGCGCCGGTCACATATAGACATCCCCCGTGTACAGTGCCGGTCACTTATAGACATCCCCCGTGTACAGCGCCGGTCACATATAGACATCCCCGTGTACAGCGCCGGTCACATATAGACATCCCCCGTGTACAGCGTCGGTCACATATAGACATCCCCCGTGTACAGTGCCGGTCACCTATAGACATCCCCCGTGTACAGCGCCGGTCACATATAGACATCCCCCGTGTACAGCGCCGGTCACATATAGACATCCCCCGTGTACAGTGCCGGTCACCTATAGACATCCCCCGTGTACAGCGCCGGTCACATATAGACATCCCCCGTGTACAGCGCCGGTCACATATAGACATCCCCCGTGTACAGCGCCGGTCACATATAGACATCCCCCGTGTACAGTGCCGGTCACCTATAGACATCCCCCGTGTACAGTGCCGGTCACCTATAGACACCCCCGTGTACAGTGCCGGTCACATATAGACACCCCCGTGTACAGCGCCGGTCACATATAGACATCCCCCGTGTACAGCGCCGGTCACATATAGACATCCCCCGTGTACAGCGCCGGTCACATATAGACATCCCCCGTGTACAGTGCCGGTCACCTATAGACATCCCCCGTGTACAGTGCCGGTCACCTATAGACACCCCCGTGTACAGTGCCGGTCACATATAGACACCCCCGTGTACAGTGCCGGTCACATATAGACATCCCCCGTGTACAGCGTCGGTCACCTATGGACAGCACTGAGCAGATGAAACCTTCTGCTGCAGCACAACCCCCATCATCCCCGGCCTTTGGTCGCACACGTTACAATGATGAGCGTTACCTTCCAGGGCCAGCACCGCTGGGGTCCAGAGCAGCAGCAGCCGCCGGGGATCCATGGCTCCGGGAGGGCCCCTGTATTCGGGGGTAGGGGGCCCCGGTGGTCAGGGGATCCACGCCGAGGGGGCCCCCAAAGCACTCAGCTGGGGGGAGGGGGCTCCAGAGCTGGGGGCAGCTGTACAGATCCTGCGGGGGGAGAGGCTCCGTGTCCCGGGGAGTCCGGAGGAGAAGCGGAGGCTCCGAAACCTGATCCGGGCGGCGGACAAAGGAGCCGGGGCGGGGGGCGCTGAGGCCCCGGGAGTCCTGCGGTGGCCCCCGGCGGTCCTGTAGTGGGGGGCTGTGGCCCTCGTCTGGGCCCCGGGAGACCTGTGCTGGGTGCCGGAGATGCGCTGTGGCCCCGGAGTCCTGCAGTGGGGGATCTGTGGCCCTCGTCCGGGCCCCGAGACTCCTGGAAGAAACTTTCTGGGATGTGAGGAGTCTCGGCGCCGTCCAAAGCCGATCAGCGCTCACAGCCGGCCGGCCCCGCCCCTGGCACGCGGATTGGCTCATCCCGGCCTGCTCGCCCCGCCCCCGCCCACTGATTGGCTGATCCAGCAAGGACAATTCATTATCCCTGAAACTTCCAGTAAAGTACCAGAAACTTTCCTGTGATGATAGAGGGTGGGGGAGGGGAGGGCACCTCAACACTGAGAGCTCAGAGCACCCCAACACTGAGAGCTCAGAGCACCCCAACACTGAGAGCTCAGAGCACCCCAACACTGAGAGCTCAGAGCACCCCAACACAGAGCACCCCAACACTGAGAGCTCAGAGCACCCCAACACAGAGCACCCCAACACAGAGATCTCAGAGCACCTCAACACTGAGAGCTCAGAGCACCCCAACACAGAGCACCCCAACACAGAGATCTCAGAGCACCTCAACACTGAGAGCTCAGAGCACCCCAACACAGAGCACCTCAACACTGAGAGCTCAGAGCACCCCAACACTGAGAGCTCAGAGCACCCCAACACTGAGAGCTCAGAGCACCCCAACACAGAGCACCCCAACACTGAGAGCTCAGAGCACCCCAACACAGAGCACCCCAACACAGAGATCTCAGAGCACCTCAACACTGAGAGCTCAGAGCACCCCAACACAGAGCACCTCAACACTGAGAGCTCAGAGCACCTCAACACTGAGAGCTCAGAGCACCCCAACACAGAGCACCTCAACACTGAGAGCTCAGAGCACCTCAACACTGAGAGCTCAGAGCACCCCAACACTGAGAGCTCAGAGCACCCCAACACAGAGCACCTCAACACTGAGAGCTCAGAGCACCTCAACACCGAGAGCTCAGAGCACCCCAACACAGAGCACCCCAACACTGAGAGCTCAGAGCACCCCAACACTGAGAGCTCAGAGCACCCCAACACCGAGAGCTCAGAGCACCCCAACACAGAGCACCCCAACACTGAGAGCTCAGAGCACCCCAACACTGAGAGCTCAGAGCACCCCAACACTGAGAGCTCAGAGCACCCCAACACAGAGCACCTCAACACTGAGAGCTCAGAGCACCTCAACACTGAGAGCTCAGAGCACCCCAACACCGAGAGCTCAGAGCACCACAACACTGAGAGCTCAGAGCACCCCAACACTGAGAGCTCAGAGCACCACAACACTGAGAGCTCAGAGCACCACAACACTGAGAGCTCAGAGCACCCCAACAGTGAGAGCTCAGAGCACCCCAACACTGAGAGCTCAGAGCACCCCAACACCGAGAGCTCAGAGCACCCCAACACAGAGCACCCCAACACTGAGATATCAGAGCACCCCAACACAGAGCACCCCAACACAGAGATCTCAGAGCACCACAACACTGAGAGCTCAGAGCACCTCAACACTGAGAGCTCAGAGCACCCCAACACTGAGAGCTCAGAGCACCCCAACACTGAGAGCTCAGAGCACCCCAACACTGAGAGCTCAGAGCACCCCAACACTGAGAGCTCAGAGCACCCCAACACCGAGAGCTCAGAGCACCCCAACACAGAGCACCTCAACACTGAGAGCTCAGAGCACCCCAACACTGAGAGCTCAGAGCACCCCAACACTGAGAGCTCAGAGCACCCCAACACTGAGAGCTCAGAGCACCCCAACACCGAGAGCTCAGAGCACCCCAACACAGAGCACCTCAACACTGAGAGCTCAGAGCACCCCAACACTAAGAGCTCAGAGCACCCCAACACTGAGAGCTCAGAGCACCACAACACAGAGCACCTCAACACTGAGAGCTCAGAGCACCCCAACACTGAGAGCTCAGAGCACCCCAACACTGAGAGCTCAGAGCACCCCAACACCGAGAGCTCGGAGCACCCCAACACAGAGCACCCCAACACTGAGAGCTCAGAGCACCCCAACACTGATAGCCCAGAGCACCCCAACACCGAGAGCTCAGAGCACCCCAACACTGAGCGCTCAGAGCACCCCAACACCGAGAGCTCGGAGCACCCCAACACAGAGCACCCCAACACTGAGAGCTCAGAGCACCCCAACACAGAGCACCCCAACACTGAGAGCTCAGAGCACCCCAACACCGAGAGCTCGGAGCACCCCAACACTGAGAGCTCAGAGCACCCCAACACTGAGAGCTCAGAGCACCCCAACACTGAGAGCTCAGAGCACCACAACACAGAGCACCTCAACACTGAGAGCTCAGAGCACCCCAACACTGAGAGCTCAGAGCACCCCAACACTGAGAGCTCAGAGCACCCCAACACTGAGAGCTCAGAGCACCCCAACACCGAGAGCTCGGAGCACCCCAACACAGAGCACCCCAACACTGAGAGCTCAGAGCACCCCAACACTGAGAGCTCAGAGCACCCCAACACCGAGAGCTCAGAGCACCCCAACACTGAGAGCTCAGAGCACCCCAACACCGAGAGCTCGGAGCACCCCAACACAGAGCACCCCAACACTGAGAGCTCAGAGCACCCCAACACAGAGCACCCCAACACTGAGAGCTCAGAGCACCCCAACACTGAGAGCTCAGAGCACCCCAACACTGAGAGCTCAGAGCACCCCAACACTGAGAGCTCAGAGCACCCCAACACTGAGAGCTCAGAGCACCACAACACAGAGCACCCCAACACTGAGAGCTCAGAGCACCCCAACACTGAGAGCTCAGAGCACCCCAACACTGAGAGCTCAGAGCACCCCAACACTGAGAGCTCAGAGCACCCCAACACCGAGAGCTCGGAGCACCCCAACACAGAGCACCCCAACACTGAGAGCTCAGAGCACCCCAACACTGAGAGCTCAGAGCACCCCAACACCGAGAGCTCAGAGCACCCCAACACTGAGAGCTCAGAGCACCCCAACACCGAGAGCTCGGAGCACCCCAACACAGAGCACCCCAACACTGAGAGCTCAGAGCACCCCAACACAGAGCACCCCAACACTGAGAGCTCAGAGCACCCCAACACCGAGAGCTCGGAGCACCCCAACACTGAGAGCTCAGAGCACCCCAACACCGAGAGCTCAGAGCACCCCAACACTGAGAGCTCAGAGCACCCCAACACTGAAAGCACCCCAACACTGAGAGCTCAGAGCACCCCAACACCGAGAGCTCAGAGCACCCCAACACAGAGCACCCCAACACCGAGAGCTCAGAGCACCCCAACACCGAGAGCTCAGAGCACCCCAACACCGAGAGCTCAGAGCACCCCAACACCGAGAGCTCAGAGCACCCCAACACTGAGAGCTCAGAGCACCCCAACACTGAGAGCTCAGAGCACCCCAACACTGAGAGCACCTCAACACCGAGAGCTCAGAGCACCCCAACACTGAGCGCTCAGAGCACCCCAACACTGAGAGCTCAGAGCACCCCAACACCCAGAGCTTAGAGCACCCCAACACCGAGAGCTCAGAGCACCCCAACACTGAGAGCTCAGAGCACCCCAACACAGAGAGCTCAGAGCACCCCAACACTGAGAGCTCAGAGCACCCCAACACTGAGAGCTCGGAGCACCTCAACACTGAGAGCACCCCAACACTGAGAGCTCAGAGCACCCCAACACTGAGAGCTCAGAGCACCCCAACACCGAGAGCTCAGAGCACCCCAACACAGAGCACCCCAACACTGAGAGCTCAGAGCACCCCAACACTGAGAGCTCAGAGCACCCCAACACTGAGAGCTCAGAGCACCACAACACTGAGAGCTCAGAGCACTCCAACACGAGAGCTCAGAGCACCCCAACACCGAGAGCTCAGAGCACCCCAACACCGAGAGCTCGGAGCACCCCAACACAGAGCACCCCAACACTGAGAGCTCAGAGCACCCCAACACCGAGAGCACCTCAACACTGAGAGCACCCCAACACCAAGAGCTTCCCAACACCGAGAGCACCCCAACACCGAGAGCTCAGAGCACCCCAACACTGGGAGCACTTCAACACTGAGAGCACCCCAACACTGAGAGCTCAGAGCACTCCAACACCGAGAGCTCAGAGCACCCCAACACCGAGAGCTCAGAGCACCCCAACACAGAGAGCTCAGAGCACCCCAACACCGAGAGCTCAGAGCACCCCAACACAGAGAGCACCTCAACATCGAGAGCACCCCAACACCGAGAGCTCCCCAACACCGAGAGCACCCCAACACCGAGGGCACCCCAACACCAAGAGCTCCCCAACACTGAGTGCTCCCCAACACCCAGAGCTCCCCAACACCGAGAGCACCCCAACACCAAGAGCACCTCAAAACAGCATCTCAGCACCGAGAGCACCCCAACACTGAGAGCACTCCAACACAGCATCTCAGCACCGAGAGCACCCCCAAAACAGCATCTCAGTACCGAGAGCACCCCAACACTGAGAGCACCCCAACACCAAGAACACCCCAACACTGAGAGCACACCAACACCAAGAGCACCCCCAAAACAGCATCTCAGTACCGAGAGCACCCCAACACTGAGAGCACCCCAACACCGAGGGCACCTCAACACTGAGAGCTCAGAGCACCCCAACACTGAGAGCTCAGAGCACCCCAACACTGAGAGCTCAGAGCACACCAACACTGAGAGCTCAGAGCACCCCAACACAGAGCACCCCAACACTGAGAGCTCAGAGCACCCCAACACCGAGAGCTCAGAGCACCCCAACACTGAGAGCTCAGAGCACCCCAACACTGAGAGCTCAGAGCACCACAACACTGAGAGCTCAGAGCACCCCAACACCGAGAGCACCTCAACACTGAGAGCACCCCAACACCAAGAGCTCCCCAACACCGAGAGCTCAGAGCACCCCAACACTGGGAGAACTTCAACACTGAGAGCACCCCAACACTGAGAGCTCAGAGCACCCCAACACCCAGAGCTCAGAGCACCCCAACACAGAGAGCTCAGAGCACCCCAACACCGAAAGCTCAGAGCACCCCAACACAGAGAGCACCTCAACACCGAGAGCACCCCAACACCGAGAGCTCCCCAACACCGAGAGCACCCCAACACCAAGAGCTCCCCAACACTGAGTGCTCCCCAACACCCAGAGCTCCCCAACACCGAGAGCACCCCAACACCAAGAGCACCCCAAAACAGCATCTCAGCACCGAGAGCACTCCAACACAGAGAGCACCCCAACACAGCATCTCAGCACCGAGAGCACCCCCAAAACAGCATCTCAGTACCGAGAGCACCCCAACACTGAGAGCACCCCAACACCAAGAACACCCCAACACCAAGAGCACCCCAACACTGAGAGCACACCAACACCAAGAGCACCCCCAAAACAGCATCTCAGTACCAAGAGCACCCCAACACTGAGAGCACCCCAACACCAAGAACACCCCAACACCAAGAGCCCCCTAACACCAAGTGCACACCAACACCAAGAGCACCCCAAAACTGCATCTCAGCACCGAGAGTACCCCAAAACAGCATCTCAGTACCGAGAGCACCCCAACACTGAGAGCACACCAACAGAACCCCAACACTGAGAGCACCTCAAAACAGCATCTCAATACTGAGATCACTCCAACACCAAGAGCACCCCAAAACTGAAAGAACCCCAAAACTGAAAGAACCCCAAAAAAGAGAGCAACCTAATTCCGAGAGCACCCCAAAATTGAAAGCACACCCTAACACTGAGAGCACCCCAACACCAAAAGTACCCCAAAACAGCATCTCAATACTGAGATCACTCCAACACAGAGAGCACCCCAAAACTGAAAGCACCCCAATACTTAGAGTAACCCAAAACTGAGCACCCTAATGCTAAGAAAGAACACCCCAATACTGAGAGTAGCCAATACTGAGCACCCCAAAACTGACAGCACCCCAATACCTAGAGCACCCAGTACTGAGGTCACTCCAACTCACAAGACCCCAATACCGAGTACCTCATTATTGATAGTCCCCAATACTGAGAGAATCCCAATGTAGAGTGCACCTCAATACTGAAAACACCCCAACACTGTGAGCACGCACCCCAATAATGAGCACACACCCCAATAATGAGCACGCACCCCAATAATGAGCACGCACCCCAATAATGAGCACGCACCCCAATAGTACTGCAATACAGAAGTTGGATGTAACCTGCAGCCCTCGAGCAGCTTCTTCCAGGTTTTATCTGCGTCAGACTGGGGGATGGTCGGGGGTGACCGGCAGGGGGGCGACTTCCTGGGTTCCCCCACAGGGTTACTTACCTGTTCATCCCCGGGATGCTTCAACATGGAGATCCCCTTCCTTACCTCACCCCAATAATACTGGTAGAACCCCAATAATACTGACAAATTACAACTTGAATGGGTCTGCGATCCGCCCGTTCCGCAAAAAGATAGGACATGTTTTATCTTTTTGCGGAACGGAAGTTCGGGACGAAACCTCACCGAAGCACTCCGTTAGTGCTTCCGTTAGTGCTTCCGTTAGTGCTTCCGTTCCGCATCTCTGGCTTTGCGGTCCATTAAAGTGAATGGGTCCGCATCCGTGATGCGGAATGCCTACAGAATGGCGCCCGTGTATTGTGGATCTGCAAATGCGGTCCGCAATACGGCAACGGGCAGCACACGTTTGTGTGCAGGAGGCCTAATTCTAACATCCCAAAAATACTGACAACAGTAGAAATAATGCTGCCAACACCTCCAGTACTCTGACAATACCCCAATAATACTGACTACAGCCCAAGTAAAGCCTCATGCACACGTCTGTGTCCGTGCTCAAATCCGTGAGCAGGTGGTCAGTGATGCATTTGTGAAGCTGTCCGTGAAGGATCCGTGTTGGGTCCGTGTGTCCGTTTTTTGCTGTCCGTGTTGCATCAGTGTTTCACTGACACTGAACAGCTGAAAAATTAATTTCAAAGAATCTCTTCTTAATGATCCGTGAAACACACCGTGGTTTTCACGGACCCATAGACTATAATGGGGTGATGGATCCGTGAGCACAGACAAAATAGAGCGTGCATCCGTGCAAAAAAAAAAAACGGACCCACTGACAGTGCTAAACATTGATGTGTGAATACAACCATTAAAATGAATAGGGATGTGTGCTGTCCGTGAAACACTGAGGTATGAATGAGGCTTAATACTGACCGCAGTCCAATAATACATCACAGGTGGAGAAATGATGGGGTAAACTAACAACCCACATCATCACCATAGATCTACAGCAAGAAAAAGTATGTGAACCCTTTGGAATGATCTGGATTTCTGCACAAATTGGTCATAAAATGTGATCTGATCTTCATCTAAGTCACAACAATAGACAATCACAGTCGGCTTAAACTAATAACACACAAAGAGTTAAATGTTACCATGTTTTTATTGAACACACCATGTAAACATTCACAGTGCAGGTGGAAAAAGTATGTGAACCCTTGGATTTAATAACTGGTTGAACCTCCTTTGGCAGCAATAACTTCCTCCAAACGTTTCCTGTAGTTGCAGATCAGACGTGCACAACGGTCAGGAGTAATTCTTCACCATTCCTCTTTACAGAACTGTTTCAGTTCAGCAATATTCTTGGGATGTCTGGTGTGAATCGCTTTCTTGAGGTCATGCCACAGCATCTCCATCGGGTTGAGGTCAGGACTCTGACTGGGCCACTCCAGAAGGCGGATTTTCTTCTGTTTAAGCCATTCTGTTGTTGATTTACTTCTATGCTTTGGGTCGTTGTCCTGTTGCAGCAGCCATCTTCTGTTGAGCTTCAGCTGGTGACCAGATGGCCTCAAGTTCTCCTGCAAAATGTCTTGATAAACTTGGGAATTCATTTTTCCTTCGATGATAGCAATCCGTCCAGGCGCTGACGCAGCAAAGCAGCCCCAAACCATGATGCCCCCACCACCATACTTCACAGTTGGGATGAGGTTTTGATGTTGGTGTGCTGTGCCTCTTTTTCTCCACACATAGTGTTGTGTGTTTCTTCCAAACAACTCCACTTTGGTTTCATCTGTCCACAGAATATTTTGCCAGTACTGCTGTGGAACATCCAGGTGCTCGTGTGCAAACTGTAAACGTGCAGCAATGTTTTTTTGGGACAGCAGTGGCTTCCTCTGTGGTGTCCTCCTATGAAATCCATTCTTGTCTAGTGTTTTACGTATCGTAGATTCGCTAACAGGGATGTTAGCATATGCCAGAGACTTCTGTAAGTCTTTAGCTGACACTCTAGGATTCTTCTTCACCTCATTGAGCAGTCTGTGCTCTTGCAGTCATCTTTACAGGACGGCCACTCCTAGGGAGAGTAGCAGCAGTGCTGAACTTTCTCCATTTATAGACACTTTGTCTTACCGTGGACTGATGAACAGCAAGGCTTTTGGAGATACTTTTATAACCCTTTCCAGCTTTATGCAAGTCAACAATTCTTAATCGTAGGTCTTCTGAGAGCTCTTTTGTGTGAGGCATCATTCACATCAGGCAATGCTTCTTGTGAAAAGCAAACCCAGAACTGGTGTGTGTTTCTTATAGGGCAGGGCAGCTGTAACCAACACCTCCAATCTCATCTCATTGATTGGACTCCAGTTGGCTGACACCTCACTCCAATTAGCTCTTGGAGATGTCATTAGTCTAGGGGTTCACATACTTTTTCCACCTGCACTGTGAATGTTTACATGGTGTGTTCAATAAAAACATGGTGACATTTAACTCTTTGTGTGTTATTAGTTTAAGCCGACTGTGATTGTCTATTGTTGTGACTTAGATGAAGATCAGATCACATTTTATGACCAATTTGTGCAGAAATCCAGATCATTCCAAAGGGTTCACATACTTTTTCTTGCAACTGTATGTGTGGGATTGTACAGGAATTTGGGGAATGTCAGTAAGACCACCGCATCCAACCACGGTCACTGGTCAGTGAACTCCTGTAATAACACGGCAGAAGCCCCCACTATTTATGAAGCTGCTAAGTCTCAAGAGCAGGTGACGGCATTATCGGCACCAAGAAGAGCCCCACAACATGACCTCACAGATCAGAGCACAAGCGGCCCCTGATAACACCTGATAAATGGTCAGAACCCCACAACATGAACTCACAGAACAGAGCGAGACTTTCCCCATATAACACCCAATAAATGTCCGGAATCCCACAACATGACCTCATAGAACAGTCCTGACCCCTTTTTTCATGCTGCTTTACACAGGGTCAGAATCTTCAGAAGAGGCAAAGTAGTCCTCTGTGTAACCATCCTTAGATGACGACTCCCCCACCTTATCTGCCTCTGGTTTTCTTTCCCCATTTTCCTCCTTTGCAGGTCTCACAGAGGACGCCATTTCTTGAAACCGGTTGTCATTCTGGATTTTCTCTGATAAGGCCCCTCCACCTTCTAATTTGGCCGACCTCCTCTCCTCCAGCTTATCGACCTCCACCTTCAGTTCTTTAATAAAGGCTACCATTTTGGCCCTCTTTGCCCCAGAGATCTTGCTGACATGGACCCCTGCAATGCTCAGCTCCCCCTTGAGCTGCCGCAGGGATCTTCCAGCCTCCTGGTACTCCTGGAGCCCGGCCGTTATATGAGAGCTGGAGAATCAACATTTACCTTCATCTCTCGTATAGCAGTCTGGCTCCAGGAGTACCAGGAGGCTGGAAGATCCCTGCAGTGGCTACAGGGGGAGCTGATCATTGCAAGGGTCAAGGTCAGCAAGATCTCTGGGGCAAAGAGGGCCAAAATGGTAGCCTTTATTAAAGAACTGAAGGTGGGGGTAGAGAAGCCCCCACTCCTCTACCTCCCTGCAGCTCTGCTGGGACCTTGATGCTGCCAGGCCTGCTCCATAGGGGCCACAGTCTGCAGTTTTCTGGGTTTTTGCCTGCGAGACTTGTGCAGCCTTAATGCTAGGCCAAACCTCAGGGGTGGCCAAGGCGGCATCACTGCAACCCCGAGCTGATCGACTCACCCCTGAGGCTGGTTGAACAGTGCCAGCCAGTTGGGACAACCTCCCGCCAGCTTACTTTGGGGGCTAGGACTGTGAGGCTCCTAGATGGAGCCTACAAGACCTGCTTTATCCAGAGACAGGAGCAGGTCCTGGGAAGGGGTGGAAGGCAGGTTCCCTCTCACAATCCTGGAAGTCAGGAGCTCCTCCACCATGTCTGCTCAGCTCACAGGACAGGATTAGATACAGCTCAGCAGTATCACACAGGACAGGATTAGATACACTGCTGAGCAGACAGTATCACACAGGATAGGATTAGATACACAGATCAGCAGGCAGTATCACACAGGATAGGATTAGATACACAGCTCAGCAGACAGTATCACACATGGTAGGATTAGATACACAGCTCAGCAGACAGTATCACACAGGATAGGATTAGATACACAGCTCAGCAGTATCACACAGGACAGGATTAGATACACAGCTCAGTAGGCAGAGTCACATATGGAAGGCTTGGATACAGCAGGTAGCAGCAGATGATGTATGGACCCTGTCAGTATGCACGTCTCTGCTGCCCCCTATCGCTCACTGCAGGCTGTGAACTCTTAGGCTATGTTCACATAGTGATAATCTTGAAGGTATAACTTGGACTGATGTGCAGGCATTATATACGCCTTACAGCACAACTGCGGATTTACAGGGTATTTGACTAATTCTTCTACTGAAAATCAGAGGAGTAAAAATATATGACAGTGTTAAGGTTGGACAGCGTATGACCAGTGTACTGCAGCGTATGACCAGCGTACTGCAGCGTATGACCAGCGTACTGCAGAGTATGACCAGTGTACTGCAGCGTATGACCAGCGTACTGCAGCGTATGACCAGCGTACTGCAGCGTATGACCAGCGTACTGCAGCGTATGACCAGCGTACTGCAGAGTATGACCAGTGTACTGCAGCGTATGACCAGCGTACTGCAGCGTATGACCAGAGTACTGCAGCATAGGACCAGCGTACTGCAGCATAGGACCAGAGTACTGCAGCGTATGACCAGCATACTGCAGTGTATGGCCATTGTAGTGCAGCATATGACCAGCGTACTGCAGAGTATGACCAGTGTACTGACAGAATATGACCAGCGTACTGCAGCGTATGACCAATGTACTGACAGCGTATGACCAGCGTACGGCAGCATATGACCAGCGTACTGCAGTGTATGACCAATGTACTGACACTGTATGACCAGTGTACTGCAGCGTATGACCAGTGTACTGCAGCGTATGACCAGCGTACTGCAGCGTATGACCAATGTACTGACACTGTATGACCAGTGTACTGCAGCGTATGACCAGTGTACTGCAGCGTATGACCAGCGTACTGCAGCGTATGACCAGCGTACTGCAGAGTATGACCAGTGTACTGCAGGGTATGACCAGTGTTCTGACAGCGTATGACCAGTGCACTGCAGCGTATGACCAGCGTACTGACAGCTTATGACCAGCGTACTGCAGCGTATGACCAGCGTACTGCAGTGTATGAACAGCCTACTGACAGCGTATGACCAGAGTACTGCAGTGTATGGCCATTGTAGTGCAGCGTATGACCAGAGTACTGCAGGGTATGATCAGTGTACTGCAGCGTATGACCAGCGTACGGCAGCATATGACCAGCGTACTGCAGTGTATGACCAATGTACTGACACTGTATGACCAGTGTACTGCAGCGTATGACCAGTGTACTGCAGCGTATGACCAGCGTACTGCAGCGTATGACCAGCGTACTGCAGGGTATGACCAGTGTTCTGACAGCGTATGACCAGTGCACTGCAGCGTATGACCAGCGTACTGACAGCTTATGACCAGCGTACTGCAGCGTATGACCAGTGTTCTGACAGCGTATGACCAGTGCACTGCAGCGTATGACCAGCGTACTGACAGCTTATGACCAGCGTACTGCAGCGTATGACCAGCGTACTGCAGTGTATGAACAGCCTACTGACAGCGTATGACCAGAGTACTGCAGTGTATGGCCATTGTAGTGCAGCGTATGACCAGAGTACTGCAGGGTATGATCAGTGTACTGCAGCGTATGACCAGCGTACTGCAGCGTATGAACAGCGTACTGACAGCTTATGACCAGCGTACTGCAGCGTATGACCAGCGTACTGCAGTGTATGGCCATTGTAGTGCAGCATATGACCAGAGTACTGCAGGGTATGATCAGTGTACTGCAGCGTATGAACAGCCTACTGACAGCGTATGACCAGAGTACTGCAGTGTATGACCAGTGTACTGCAGCATAGGACCAGAGTACTGCAGTGTATGGCCATTGTAGTGCAGCATATGACCAGAGTACTGCAGCGTATGAACAGCGTACTGCAGCATATGACCAGAGTACTGCAGCGTATGAACAGCGTACTGACAGCGTATGACCAGCGTACTGCAGCTATGACCAGCGTACTGCAGAGTATGAACAGTGTACTGCAGCGTATGACCAGTGTACTGCAGCGTATGACCAGCGTACTGCAGCGTATGACCAGCGTACTGCAGAGTATGACCAGTGTACTGCAGGGTATGACCAGTGTTCTGACAGCGTATGACCAGTGCACTGCAGCGTATGACCAGCGTACTGACAGCGTATGACCAGTGCACTGCAGCGTATGACCAGCGTACTGACAGCTTATGACCAGCGTACTGCAGCGTATGACCAGCGTACTGCAGTGTATGAACAGCCTACTGACAGCGTATGACCAGAGTACTGCAGTGTATGGCCATTGTAGTGCAGCGTATGACCAGAGTACTGCAGGGTATGATCAGTGTACTGCAGCGTATGACCAGCGTACTGCAGCGTATGAACAGCGTACTGACAGCTTATGACCAGCGTACTGCAGCGTATGACCAGCGTACTGCAGTGTATGGCCATTGTAGTGCAGCATATGACCAGAGTACTGCAGGGTATGATCAGTGTACTGCAGCGTATGAACAGCCTACTGACAGCGTATGACCAGAGTACTGCAGTGTATGACCAGTGTACTGCAGCATAGGACCAGAGTACTGCAGTGTATGGCCATTGTAGTGCAGCATATGACCAGAGTACTGCAGCGTATGAACAGCGTACTGCAGCATATGACCAGAGTACTGACAGCGTATGACCAGCGTACTGCAGCTATGACCAGCGTACTGCAGAGTATGAACAGTGTACTGACAGCGTATGACCAGAGTACTGCAGCATAGGACCAGAGTACTGGAGTGTATGGCCATTGTAGTGCAGCGTATGAGCAGTGTACTGACAAAGTATCACCAGCATACTGCAGCATATGACCAGTGTAGTGCAGCTTATGACCAGCGTACTGTAGGGTATGACCAGTGTACTGCAGCATATGACCAGTGTAGTGCAGCGAATGACCAGCGTACCTGCAGCGTATGACCAGTGTACTGCAGTGTATGGCCATTGTAGTGCAGCATATGACCAGTGTACAAACAGCGTATGACCAGTGTACTGCAGCGTATGGCCATAGTAGTGCAGCGTATGATCAGTCTACTGCAATGTATGAACAGAGTACTGCAGAGTATGACCAGTGTACTGACAGAGTAAGACCAGCAAAGTGCAGCGTATGATCAGTGTACTGCAGCGTATGACCAGAGTACTGCAGGGTATGACCAGAGAACTGACTGCGTATGACCAGAGTACTGCAGCGTATGGCCATTGTAGTGCAGCATATGACCAGTGTACAAACAGCGTATGACCAGAGTACTGCAGTGTATGACCAGTGTCCTGCAGCGTATGACCAGTGTCCTGCAGCGTATGACCAGCGTACTGCAGCGTATGACCAGCGTACTGCAGCGTATGACCAGCGTACTGCAGCGTATGACCAGTGTACTGCAGGGTATGATCAGTGTACTGCAGCGTATGACCAGCCTACTGACAGCGTATGACCAGAGTACTGCGGCATAGGACCAGAGTACTGGAGTGTATGGCCATTGTAGTGCAGCGTATGAGCAGTGTACTACAGCGTATGACCAGAGTTCTGCAGCGTATGACCAGCGTACTGCAGGGTATGACCAGAGTTCTGCAGCGTATGACCAGAGTACTGCAGCGTATGACCAGAGTTCTGCAGCGTATGACCAGCGTACTGCAGGGTATGACCAGCGTACTGCAGCTATGACCAGCGTACTGACACTGTATGATCAGTGTACTGCAGGGTATGAACAGTGTACTGCAGTGTATGAGCAGCCTACTGACAGCGTATGACCAGAGTACTGCAGCATAGGACCAGAGTACTGGAGTGTATGGCCATTGTAGTGCAGCGTATAAGCAGTGTACTGCAGCGTATGACCAGAGTTCTGCAGCGTATGACCAGCGTACTGCAGGGTATGACCAAAGTTCTGCAGGGTATGACCAGAGTACTGCAGCGTATGACCAGAGTTCTGCAGCGTATGACCAGCGTACTGCAGGGTATGACCAGCGTACTGCAGCGTATGACCAGAGTTCTGCAGCGTATGACCAGCGTACTGCAGCGTATGACCAGAGTTCTGCAGCGTATGACCAGCGTACTGCAGGGTATGACCAGAATACTGCAGCGTATGACCAGAGTTCTGCAGCGTATGACCAGCGTACTGCAGCGTATGACCAGAGTTCTGCAGCGTATGACCAGCGTACTGCAGGATATGACCAGAGTTCTGCAGCGTATGACCAGAATACTGACAGCGTATGACCAGAGTACTGCAGCATAGGACCAGAGTACTGGAGTGTATGACCAGAGTTCTGCAGCGTATGACCAGCGTACTGCAGCGTATGACCAGAGTTCTGCAGCGTATGACCAGCGTACTGCAGGGTATGACCAGAGTTCTGCAGGGTATGACCAGAGTTCTGCAGGGTATGACCAGCGTTCTGCAGCGTATGACCAGAGTTCTGCAGGGTATGACCAGAGTACTGCAGGGTATGATTAGAGTACTGCAGCGTATGACCAGTGTACTGCAGCGTATGATTGCAGCAGATAACGAGATTACTGCAGCTTTTTACATGACAAAATACGCTGCTGGTTTTGCTGTGTTTGTCTCAGGCGACCATGACTGACTGCAGATGGTGGATTAGGTGTCTGATAAGCGGTCACTTTGGAATCACGCTCTCAGTGGTCTGTCTCACATATATAGCTGTCTCTTCATCCTTTTCTGTATTAAATGTCTCCTCTCGGAGTGTATCTTCTCTCTGAGTGTCTCCTCTCTGGGTGTCTCTTCTCTCAGGGTGTCTCTCTGTAGGAAGTCACAGGGTGGTGTGATCGGAAATCTCAGGATCTGGAATGTCACAGTCCGGACACTGAGAGGAGGGGGCGCGCTGCAGGCTTCCTGGGGTCATCACTGACTTCATTGTCACTATTCACATGTCGCCGTCATTCATGTACCGGTCCTGAGAAAAGTCCAACTGTACCTTCTACTGTACCAGTCCTCCAAGTGTTCTGGAGGCGCCTGTGCCTGGTGTACAATGTTATGGAGGGTCCTGTGCCTGGTGTACAATGTTATGGAGGGTCCTGTGCCTGGTGTACAATGTTATGGAGGGTCCTGTGCCTGGTGTACAATGTTATGGAGGGTCCTGTGCCTGGTATATAATGTTATGGAGGGTCCTGAGCCTGGTGTATAATGTTATGGAGGGTCCTATACCTGGTATACAATGTTATGGAGGGTCCTGAGCCTGGTATATAATGTTATGGAGGGTTCTGTCCCCGGTGTACAATGTAATGGAGGGTCCTGTGCCTGGTGTACAATGTTATGGAGGGTCCTGTGCCTGGTGTACAGTGTTATGGAGGGTCCTGTGCCTGGTGTACAATGTTATGGAGGGTCCTGTGCCTGGTGTACAGTGTTATGGAGGGTCCTGTGCCTGGTATACAATGTTATGGAGGGTTCTGTCCCCGGTGTACAATGTAATGGAGGGTCCTGTGCCTGGTGTACAATGTTATGGAGGGTCCTGTGCCTGGTGTACAGTGTTATGGAGGGTCCTGTGCCTGGTATACAATGTTATGGAGGGTCCTGTGCCTGGTATACAATGTTATTGAGGGTCCTGTGCCTGGTATATAATGTTATGGAGGGTCCTGAGCCTGGTATACAATGTTATGGAGGGTCCTGAGCCTGGTATATAATGTTATGGAGGGTCCTTTGCCTGGTGTATAATGTTATGGAGGGTCCTGTACCTGGTATACAATGTTATGGTGGCTCCTGTGCCTGGTATACAATGTTATGGAGGGTCCTGAGCCTGGTATACAATGTTATGGAGGGTCCTTTGCCTGGTATATAATGTTATGGAGGGACCTGTGCCTGGTATACAATGTTATGGAGGGTCCTGAGCCTGGTATATAATGTTATGGAGGGTCCTGTGCCTGGTATATAATGTTATGGAGGGTCCTGTGCCTGGTATATAATGTTATGGAGGGTTCTGTACCTGGTATACAATGTTATGGAGGGTCCTGGGGCTGGTATATAATGTTATGGAGGGTCCTGTGCCTGGTATTGTCACGGTATGTGGTATTGGTATGTCAGCAACAAGAGTATACACAGTAAAAGAGCTACTGACCGGACCCAAACTAGGGAAGATAAAGGGTGACCCCTGTCCGACCCTCAAAGCTCTCCCTATGCTGCTAAAGCACATGCCCGGATCCAAATGGCGGAACGAGGCATGCCCACGTACCTAAGACTGATGACCACTGTAACCCCTACAATAGTGGAAGGGGCACGGCCACCGGTGCCCTGCTCAGTATATGGAGGGAACCGTGGCCACCTCAGATCCAGTCAGAAAATAACCAGGTACACAACAATGTCTGCACACTTAGCTGAAGGGGCTGCAGCCGCAGAGAAGACGGATCCAAGGACAGCTGGCAATATCCGGAGTGCTTGCTGCAGCAGAACACAGGTCCAGTGAACTGATAGCTACAAGTGAAGATACTCAAGCAAGAGCTACAACTAAAATGAGAAATATAATCCACGCCCTACAATAGGAGGAGGGGTGATTTAAAGGCAGGGAAATCAAACGCAGGAGGAACAGCTGGGAGGAAGGAAACAGAAAATAAAGACTTCATCACAGGGGCGGAGAAACAGAGCAGTGAGAACTCCTCCAAGCTCTGGTAGTGACAGTACCCCCCCCCCCCCCCTCTACGGGTGGACTCCGGACACCCAGGACCCACCTTCTCAGGATGAGCCCTATGAAATGCCCTGATGAGGCGAGTGGCTTTAATGTCCGACACCGGAACCCACATCCTCTCCTCAGGACCATAACCCTTCCAATGAACGAGGTACTGAAGAGAACCGCGGACAATGCGAGAGTCCACAATTCTGGAAACCTCAAACTCCAGATTGCCATCAACCAAAATCGGAGGAGGAGGCAAAGAGGAGGGTACCGTGGGCTGGACATATGGTTTTAAGAGAGATCTGTGAAATACATTATGTATCTTCCAAACCCGTGGAAGATCAAGACGGAAGGCAACAGGATTGATGACTGACAAGATTTTATAAGGCCCAATAAACTTGGGACCCAATTTCCAGGAGGGAACCTTCAGTTTAATGTTTCTTGTAGACAACCACACCAGATCACCCACATTCAGGTCCGGACCAGGCACACGTCTCTTATCTGCCACACGCTTATACTTCTCACTCATCTTTCTAAGATTACTCTGAATCTTTTGCCAAATGGTAGACAAAGACGAGGAAAATCTCTCCTCCTCAGGTAAACCAGAAAGAGCCCCTCCCGAGAATGTCCCAAACTGCGGATGGAACCCATATGCACCAAAGAATGGTGACTTATCAGAAGATTCCTGACGACGGTTGTTCAGAGCAAACTCAGCAAGAGGGAGAAATGAACACCAATCCTCCTGGTTCTCTGCCACAAAACAGCGCAAATATGTCTCCAGATTCTGATTGAGGCGCTCAGTCTGACCATTCGACTGCGGGTGAAAAGCAGAAGAGAAGGACAGCCGAACCCCCAGGCGAGAACAGAAAGCCTTCCAGAACCTGGACACAAACTGCGTGCCTCTATCGGAAACAATATCAGAGGGAATGCCGTGCAATTTAACAATATAGTCGACAAAAGCTTGCGCCAACGTTTTAGCATTGGGTAAACCAGGGAAAGGTACGAAATGAGCCATCTTGCTTCTGCGAAAACCAGAAGCAGAGAGGAGAAAACCCAGAAATTGAATCTCCGATACCATAAAAAGACATTTCTCCAGCTTGGCGTACAATTTATTTTCCCGCAGAATCTGCAGAACCTGAAAAAGATGATCCTGATGGGTCTGAACATCAGGGGAAAAAATCAAAATATCATCAAGATACACCAATACAAATTTCCCCATTAAATGGTAGAAAATACTATTAACAAAATGCTGAAAGACGGCCGGAGCATTCATCAGGCCGAAAGGCATAACGAGATTCTCGAAATGCCCGTCAGGGGTATTAAAGGCCGTTTTCCATTCATCCCCCTCTCTGACCCTGACCAGGTTGTACGCGCCTCTCAAATCCAATTTAGAAAAAACCTTGGCCCCAACAATTTGGTTGAAGAGGTCCGGGATCAGAGGAAGGGGATAGGGATCGCGAATCGTGATACGGTTCAGCTCCCTAAAATCTAGGCAAGGTCTCAGAGAGCCATCTTTCTTTTTAACAAAAAAAAACCCGCGGCCACAGGTGACTTTGAGGGACGAATATGCCCCTTCTCGAGACTCTCGGAGATGTAAGTTCGCATAGCGATTCTTTCCGGTTGTGAGAGATTGTAGAGGCAAGCTTTTGGCAGCTTGGCGCCGGGAATGAGGTTAATGGGACAGTCAAACTCCCGGTGAGGAGGTAGCTCCTGAACACCGCTCTCGGAAAACACGTCCGAGAAATCAGAGAGAAATGATGGCACAGTTTTAGTAGACACCTCTGCAAAAGTCGCTGTGAGACAATTCTATCTACAAAAGTCACTCCACTCATTTATTTGCCTTCCTTGCCAATCAATAGTGGGGTTATGTCTAGTGAGCCAGGGTAACCCCAAAACTAGAGGAGAAGGCAATCCGTTAAGGACAAAACAAGAAATATCCTCCACATGAGTGTCACCTACAGCTAGCCGGATATTGTGAACAATGCCCTTCAGAGTTCTCTGTGAGAGTGGAGCAGAGTCAATAGCAAAAACAGGTATATCCTTTTCTAATGTGCAAACCTGAAAACCATGCATGGCTACAAATTGAGTGTCAATAAGATTGACGGCCGCTCCACTATCGACAAAAATCTCACAAGAAATGACTTTGCTCTCTAGCGCCACCCTGGCAGACAGGAGAAAACGGGAACTGCAGGTCAGAGGAAAAGCATCAATTCCTACATCAACTTTGCCCAAAGTAGCAGATGAAGCAGAGTTTGATGATTTACCCTTTGAGGTTTTTCTCTTATTATCACTCTTAGTACAGTTCAAGAATCTCCTAGACGGACAAACATTTGCCAAATGACCTATGCCCCCACAACAAAAACACACCATACTCTGAGGACTAAATCCTCTTTTATCAGGGGCAAGTCGACCTAGCTGCATGGGCTCCTCCTCAGAGGGGACCGAGACAGGATGAGGCCCCTGCACACTGAATGAGTCCGCACCACTGCCCCTAGACTGACAATGGCTGTACAGAGAGGTCTCGTTTCTTTCTCTTAGACGCCTGTCAAGGCGTACCGCCAATGACATGGCAGACTCTAAGGACGTTGGTCTCTCATGGAAAGCAAACGCATCTTTCAATCTCTCTGAGAGACCATGACAGAACTGACTCCGGAGTGCAGCATCATTCCAACCTGAATCAGCTGCCCATCTCCGAAATTCAGAACAATAAAGCTCCGCAGACAGTTTGTTCTGGCATAAAAAACGTAAGTTAGATTCGGCCAGAGCAACACGATCCGGGTCATCATAAATCTGCCCAAGGGCCACAAAAAATCTTTCCACGGATCGAAGGGAGGGATCCCCGATGGCAGCGAAAAAGCCCAAGTCTGAGCATTACCCCTGAGCAGGGAGATGACAATCCTCACCCTCTGCTCCTCATTACCAGAGGAATGGGGACACAAGCAAAAATGGAGTTTGCATGCCTCTCTGAAGCGAAAAAAATTCTCACTGCCCACGGAGAACGTTTCCGGAAGTGAGACCTTTGGCTCGCAACAGACTCCATGAGCCGGAGCAGAGCCCAATGCTTGAAGCTGAGTCATAGATTGACGGAGATCCGCTACTTCCAAAGAAAGACCCTGCATGCGGTCAACCAGGCCAGAAAGCGGATCCATGTCAAAAAAGGACGGTTTTGGTGGATTATAATGTCACGGCTGTATGTGAGCAACAAGAGTATACACAGTAAAAGAGCTACTGACCGGACCCAAACTAGGGAGGATAAAGGGTGACCCCTGTCAGACCCTCAAAGCTCTCCCTATGCTGCTAAAGCACATGCCCGGATCCAAATGGCGGAACGAGGCATGCCCGCGTACCTAAGACTGATGACCACTGTAACCCCTACAATAGTGGAAGGGGCACGGCCACCGGTGCCCTGCTCAGTATATGGAGGGAACCGTGGCCACCTCAGATCCAGTCAGAAAATTACCAGGTACACAACAATGTCTGCACACTTAGCTGAAGGGGCTGCAGCCGCAGAGAAGACGGATCCAAGGACAGCTGGCAATATCCGGAGTGCTTGCTGCAGCAGAACACAGGTCCAGTGAACTGATAGCTTACAAGTGAAGATACTCAAGCAAGAGCTACAACTGAAATGAGAAATATAATCCACGCCCTACAATAGGAGGAGGGGTGATTTAAAGGCAGGGAAATCAAACGCAGGAGGAACAGCTGGGAGGAAGAAAACAGAAAATAAAGACTTCATCACAGGGGCGGAGAAACAGAGCAGTGAGAACTCCTCCAAGCTCTGGTAGTGACAGGTATACAATATTATGGAGGGTCCTGTGCCTGGTATATAATGTTATGGAGGGTCCTGTGCCTGGTATATAATGTTCTGGATGCGCCTGTGCCTGGTGTACAATGTTATGGGGGCTCCTGTGGCTGGTATATAATGTTATGGAGGCTCCTGTACCTGGTATACAATGTTATGGATGGTCCTGTGCCTGGTGTACAATGTTATGGAGGGTCCTGTGGCCGGTGTATAATGTTATGGAGGGTCCTGTGCCTGGTATACAATGTTATGGAGGGTCCTGTACCTGGTGTACAATGTTATGGAGGGTCCTGTGCCTGGTGTACAATGTTATGGAGGGTCCTGTGGCCGGTATATAATGTTATGGAGGCCCCTGTGCCTGGTATACAATGTT
This sequence comes from Bufo bufo, assembly GCF_905171765.1. Classification (NCBI taxonomy): domain Eukaryota; kingdom Metazoa; phylum Chordata; class Amphibia; order Anura; family Bufonidae; genus Bufo; species Bufo bufo. Next base: position 838,805,568 of record NC_053389.1, on the reverse strand, counting down.
ATGGAGGGTCCTGTGCCTGGTATATAATGTTATGGAGGGTCCTGTGCCTGGTATACAATGTTATGGAGGGTCCTGTGCCTGGTATACAATGTTATGGAGGGTCCTGCGCCTGGTATATAATGTTATGGAGGGTCCTGTGCCTGGTATACAATGTTATGGAGGGTCCTGCGCCTGGTATACAATGTTATGGAGGGTCCTGCGCCTGGTATATAATGTTATGGAGGGTCCTGTGCCTGGTGTACAATGTTATGGAGGGTCCTGTGTCTGGTATACAATGTTATGGAGGGTCCTGTGCCTGGTATACAATGTTATGGAGGGTCCTGTGCCTGGTGTACAATGTTATGGAGGGTCCTGTGCCTGGTATACAATGTTATGGAGGGTCCTGTGCCTGGTATACAATGTTATGGAGGGTCCTGTGCCTGGTATACAATGTTATGGAGGGTCCTGTGCCTTGTATACAATGTTATAGAGGGTCCTGTGCCTGGTATACAATGTTATGGAGGGTCCTGTGCCTGGTGTACAATGTTATGGAGGGTCCTGTGCCTGGTGTACAATGTTATGGAGGGTCCTGTGCCTGGTATACAATGTTATGGAGGGTCCTGTGCCTGGTGTACAATGTTATGGAGGGTCCTGTGCCTGGTCTACAATGTTATGGAGGGACCTGTGCCTGGTGTACAATGTTATGGAGGGTCCTGTGCCTGGTGTACAATGTTATGGCGGGTCCTGTGCCTGGTATACAATGTTATGGAGGGTCCTGTGCCTGGTGTACAATGTTATGGAGGGTCCTGTGGCTGGTATACAATGTTATGGAGGGTCCTGTGCCTGGTGTACAATGTTATGGAGGGTCCTGTGCCTGGTGTACAATGTTATGGAGGGTCTTGTGCCTGGTATACAATGTTATGGAGGGTCCTGTGCCTGGTATATAATGTTATGGAGGGTCCTGTGCCTGGTGTACAATGTTATGGAGGCTCCTGTGGCTGGTATATAATGTTATGGAGGGTCCTGTGCCTGGTGTACAATGTTATGGAGGGTCCTGTGCCTGGTATACAATGTTATGGAGGGTTCTGTACCTGGTATACAATGTTATGGAGGGTCCTTTGCCTGATATACAATGTTATAGAGGGTCCTGTGCCTGGTGTACAATGTTATGGAGGGTCCTGTGGCTGGTGTACAATGTTATGGAGGGTCCTGTGCCTGGTGTACAATGTTATGGAGGGTCCTGTGCCTGGTATACAATGTTATGGAGGGTCCTGTGCCTTGTGTACAATGTTATGGAGGGTCCTGTGCCTGGTATACAATGTTATGGAGGGTCCTGTGCCTGGTATACAATGTTATGGAGGGACCTGTGCCTGGTGTACAATGTTATGGAGGGTCCTGTGGCTGGTATACAATGTTATGGAGGGTCCTGTGCCTGGTGTACAATGTTATGGAGGGTCCTGTGCCTGGTATACAATGTTATGGAGGGACCTGTGCCTGGTGTACAATGTTATGGAGGGTCCTGTGGCTGGTATACAATGTTATGGAGGGTCCTGTGCCTGGTCTACAATGTTATGGAGGGACCTGTGCCTGGTGTACAATGTTATGGAGGGTCCTGTGCCTGGTGTACAATGTTATGGCGGGTCCTGTGCCTGGTATACAATGTTATGGAGGGTCCTGTGCCTGGTGTACAATGTTATGGAGGGTCCTGTGGCTGGTATACAATGTTATGGAGGGTCCTGTGCCTGGTGTACAATGTTATGGAGGGTCCTGTGCCTGGTGTACAATGTTATGGAGGGTCTTGTGCCTGGTATACAATGTTATGGAGGGTCCTGTGCCTGGTATATAATGTTATGGAGGGTCCTGTGCCTGGTGTACAATGTTATGGAGGCTCCTGTGGCTGGTATATAATGTTATGGAGGGTCCTGTGCCTGGTGTACAATGTTATGGAGGGTCCTGTGCCTGGTATACAATGTTATGGAGGGTTCTGTACCTGGTATACAATGTTATGGAGGGTCCTTTGCCTGATATACAATGTTATAGAGGGTCCTGTGCCTGGTGTACAATGTTATGGAGGGTCCTGTGGCTGGTGTACAATGTTATGGAGGGTCCTGTGCCTGGTGTACAATGTTATGGAGGGTCCTGTGCCTGGTATACAATGTTATGGAGGGTCCTGTGCCTTGTGTACAATGTTATGGAGGGTCCTGTGCCTGGTATACAATGTTATGGAGGGTCCTGTGCCTGGTATACAATGTTATGGAGGGACCTGTGCCTGGTGTACAATGTTATGGAGGGTCCTGTGGCTGGTGTACAATGTTATGGAGGGTCCTGTGCCTGGTGTACAATGTTATGGAGGGTCCTGTGCCTGGTATACAATGTTATGGAGGGACCTGTGCCTGGTATACAATGTTATGGAGGGTCCTGTGGCTGGTATACAATGTTATGGAGGGTCCTGTGCCTGGTATACAATGTTATGGAGGGTCCTGTGCCTGGTATACAATGTTATGGAGGGACCATTGCCTGGTATACTGTTGTCATGCCCCGCTCTGACGATGTGCGGAGGTCGGCCAGGATTGCAGCACGAGTTTAGTGTTTGTTTTGGAGTCGTGCTGGATCCGCCTCTCATCAGGTGCACTGGGTGGAGTCATTAGTTTAAATAGCTCCTCAGCCCAGTGCTCTGAGCGGATTATAGGAATCACTGTGGTCTTGGAAGCCAGGAAGGAAGGTTGTCTGTTCCAGCTCAGAGAGATAAGTGTGATTTCTGGTTTGGTTGTTTTGTGTCATCTCTCCCATCCAGGTTCTGTGCGAGCAGGCTGCTCCTGTTTCCCCTCTTCACCATCTCAGGGAAGTTAGGGTTTTGTCAGCCCAGGCACGGGGACACCTCACACCTACCTTAAAGGTCTGCAGGTGGGCTGAGCAGTGCAGGGAAAGAGGTCAGGGATGAACTAGGAGGTGACCCTTCCCCTGTCTCTCGCCCAGAGCCTGGTTGGTGCGTTATCTGTTATACTGAGTGCACGCCCGCCGGGACATTATAATCCGCCATACTGTGACTGCCATCACTCAGCGCTTTTGTGATGGCGTCAATTGATGCACTGAGTGACCGCATGCAGGGTTTATCCCTAGAGGTTGCTGATCTGCGTAGTTCGGTCACACAGTGTCAGAGGGTTCTGGCATCAGGTACAGGTCAAATTGTTGGGGAGCCTAAAGTCGCTCTTCCTGAGAGATTTACAGGGAGTACGGATGATTTTTTCCGCTTTAAAGAGTCATGTAAATTGTACTTTCGACTCCGTCCATTTTCATCAGGTAATGAGGATCAGAGGGTGGGTATCATCATGTCTCTGCTTAAAGGGGACGCTCAATCCTGGGCTTTTTCTCTGCCGCCCGGTTCTCTGGCCCTCCGGTCGGTGGAGAAATTTTTCCAAGCCCTGGGATTGATTTACGATGACCCAGATCGGGTCTCGATGGCAGAATCGAGATTGCGTAACTTACTACAGGGTAAACATACTGCAGAGGTTTACTGCATAGAGTTTAGGAGGTGGGCTACTGAGTCGGGGTGGAACGACCCCGCGTTACGTAGTCAGTTTTGTCAGGGGTTATCTGGTTGAAGGATGCCCTGGCTTTTTATGAGTATCCGGATACTTTAGAGAATGCAATGTCTTTGGCTATACGGTTGGATAGACGTATCAGAGAGAGGTGTAAGGGTCCCTCCGTGCAGGGGATCCCTCCTGCGTGTGGTTTTGTTTCTTCTACTGCCCAGGGTGATATTACTTATAACTCTGGGGTAGGGGAGGAACCCATGCAGTTAGGTCAGATATCTTGCCATTCTGATAGTAGAGACTTTAGGAAAGTGCACAATCTATGTTACTATTATGGAAAAAGGGGTCATTTTATTTTTTCTTGTCCTTATGTTAAACCACCGGTAGAAGAGAAAAAGAAAAAAGAAAAAAAAACCTCCCTCACACTTGGTAGTATGAATGGTGTGGTGGAGCAGACAGGTATGCAAGCTCCCTGCAGTTCCCGTTTTCTCCTTCCAGCTATGGTGGCGCTAGAGTCAAAAAATGTGTTTGATGTATTCCTTGATTGTGGTGCTGGGGTAAACCTAATTGACTTTCTTTTCCTTCAAAACCTAGGACTAAGTACTTTCACTTTGGAGAATAAAATTCAAATTTTTGCAATTGATTCTTCTCCTCTTTCTCAAAGGAGTCTCACTCACATTGTTCATGGTGTTCACTTAAGGGTGGGTGAGTCACATGCTGAAATTATTTCTTGTTTTGTCATGAAGGATTTGCCAGCTCCTATAGTTTTGGGGTTGCCATGGTTGACTAGACATAACCCAATTATAGACTGGCAAGCGAGACAAATCATTGGTTGGAGCGAGTTTTGTTCGGACAATTGTCTTGTCACATCTATCTCTGGTGTGTCCATTACGGCTTTACCTCAGTATCTCTCTGATTTTGCAGATGGCTTTTCGGAGGGTGGGGCTCAGGAATTGCCCCCTCATCGAGACTATGATCGTCCTGTGAATCTTATTCCGGGGGCTAAATTGCCAAAGTCTCGGCTTTACAACCTCTCTCAACCCGAAAGAGAGGTCATGCGAAAGTATATCGCCGAGAGTTTGGCAAAGGGTCATATTAGACCATCTGAGTCTCCAGTGGCAGTAGGTTTGTTCTTTGTGAAGAAAAAGGATGGATCGCTGAGACCGTGTTTGGATTTCCGGGAATTGAACCGTATTACAGTCCGGGATCCGTATCCCCTTCCATTGATCTCTGATCTTTTTGATCAGATTGTTGGAGCCAAGGTGTTCTCCAAGTTGGATTTGAGAGGAGCCTACAATCTGATCAGAATCAAGCAGGGGGATGAGTGGAAAACGACCTTCAATACGCACGAGGGTCATTTTGAGAACCTGGTGATGCCTTTTGGGTTGACTAACGCGCCAGCAGTATTTCAGTGATTCGTCAATGACATTTTTCATCACTTGGTGGGGAGGTTCGTAGTAGTTTACCTGGATGACATTTTGATTTATTCTCCTGATTTGAAGACCCATCAGGATCATGTGAGACAGGTTTTGACGATCCTTCGGGAGAATAAATTATATGCCAAATTGGAGAAATGTTTGTTTGCGGTGCAAGAGCTTCCGTTCTTGGGATACATGCTTTCTGATTCCGGTTTTCGTATGGACCCCGAAAAGGTCCGGGCGGTTCTGGAGTGGGACCGACCAGAGAATCAGAAAGCTTTGATGCGGTTCTTGGGGTTTACGAATTATTATAGAAAATTTATTTCGAATTATTCTACCATAGTAAAACCCCTTACTGATATGACCAAGAAGGGCGCCGATGTCTCTGTCTGGTCGGATGAGGCATTGCAGGCCTTTTCGGCTATTAAGGAGCGTTTTGCGTCTGCTCCCATTCTGGTGCAGCCGGATGTATCTCAGCCATTCGTAGTGGAGGTTGATGCATCAGAGGTGGGGGTCGGGGCGGTGCTGTCTCAGGGTTCATCTCCTGGCAAGTGGTTCCCGTGTGCCTTCTTCTCCAAGAAGCTCTCGGTCGCCGAGAGGAATTATGATGTTGGAGATAGAGAGTTGTTGGCTATCAAGTTGGCCTTTGAGGAATGGCGTCACTGGTTAGAGGGGGTGTCTCACCCCGTTACGGTGTATACGGACCATAAGAATTTGGCTTACCTGCAATCTGCCAAGCGTCTGAACCCTAGGCAGGCCAGATGGTCACTGTTTTTTACCAGGTTCAATTTTGCGGTTACCTTTCGCCCAGGGGTCAAGAACGTCAAGGCAGATGCCTTGTCTCGCAGCTTTCCTGGGGGAGGTGATTCAAAAGATCCTGCTCCGATTTTGGCGGATGGGGTGGTGGTCTCCGCTCTTTACCCTGAATTGGAGATGGAGGTGTTGGGAGCCCAGGAGGGGGCTCCTGGTTCTTGTCCCCCAGAGAGGTTGTTTGTTCCTGAGGGCCTGCGATACAAGGTGTTCAAGGAACATCACGATACTGTTCTCGCTGGACATCCTGGTGGTAAGTCCACCTGTGATCTAGTATCCCGGAGGTTCTGGTGGCCAGGGTTACGTAAGAGCATTGAGAATTACGTGACAGCTTGTGAAACCTGCGCTCGGTCAAAGGTTGCTCATACTCGACTGCCTGGTTCGCTTCTTCCATTGTCTATTCCGTCTCGTCCTTGGACGCATTTGTCTATGGACTTTATTACGGATTTGCCGAGTTCCTCCGGGAGAACAGTGATTTTGGTGGTGGTTGACCGTTTCAGTAAGATGGCTCACTTTATACCACTAACAAGTCTGCCTAACGCTAAGACTCTTGCGCAGATTTTTGTGGATAATATTGTGAAATTGCATGGTATTCCTTCAGATGTGGTCTCTGATAGGGGCACGCAGTTTGTCTCCAGGTTTTGGAGGGTGTTCTGCTCTCGGCTTGGCATTCAACTTTTATTCTCTTCGGCTTTTCATCCGCAGTCGAATGGTCAGACGGAGCGTACTAATCAAAACCTGGAGACCTACTTGAGGTGCTTTGTGGCTGAGAATCAGGAGGACTGGTCCTCATTCTTGCCCTTAGCAGAATTTGCATTGAATAACCGTAGGCAGGAGTCCACGGGTAAGTCGCCATTTTTTGGCGCATACGGTTTCCATCCTCAGTTTGGTACCTTTTCTGGGTCTGGTTCCTCTGGGATGCCAGAGGAGGAGAGATTCTCTTCTGCCTTATCCTCCATCTGGCGGAGGATTCAAGGGAATTTGGAGAGGATGGGTGAGAGGTATAAACGAATGGCTGACAAGAGACGTGTGACTGGTCCGGACCTTTTGTGTGGGTGATCTGGTGTGGTTGTCCACTAAGAATATCAAATTGAGAGTGCCATCTTGGAAACTGGGTCCTAGATTTATTGGTCCGTATAAAATTTCTGCGGTGATCAATCCTGTGGCGTTTCGGATGGATCTTCCGCAGACTTGGAGGATCCATGATGTGTTCCACAGGTCTTTACTAAAAAAATACGTGAGACCGGTGGAACCATCGCCATTGCCTCCTCCTCCTGTTCTGGTCAAGGGAAACTTGGAGTTTGAGATCTCCAGGATTCTCGACTCGAGAGTTCTTCGGGGTTCCCTTCAGTACCTGGTGCACTGGAGGGGATACAGCCCTGAGGAGAGGATGTGGGTTCCGGCGGTGGATGTCAACGCCAGCCGACTGGTGAGGGCTTTTCATAGGTCCCATCCGGATAAGGTTGGTCCGGGGTGTCCGGAGGTCACCCGTAGAAGGGGGGGTACTGTCATGCCCCACTCTGACGATGTGCGGAGGTCGGCCAGGATTGCAGCACGAGTTTAGTGTTTGTTTTGGAGCCGTGCTGGATCCGCCTCTCATCAGGTGCACTGGGTGGAGTCATTAGTTTAAATAGCTCCTCAGCCCAGTGCTCTGAGCGGATTATACAAATCATTGTGGTCTTGGAAGCTAGGAAGGAAGGCTGTCTGTCTGTTCCAGCTCAGAGAGATAAGTGTGATTTCTGGTTTGGTTGTTTTGTGTCATCTCTTCCATCCAGGTTCTGTGCGAGCAGGCTGCTCCTATTTCCCCTCTTCACCATCTCAGGAAAGTTAGGGTTTTGTCAGCCCAGGCACGGGGACACCTCATACCTACCTTTAAGGTCTGTAGGTGGGCTGAGCAGTGCAGGGAAAGAGGTCAGGGATTAGCTAGGAGGTGACCCTTCCCCTGTCTCTCGCCCAGAGCCTGGTTGGTGGGTTTTCTGTTATTCTGAGTGCACGCCCGCCGTGACAACATTGTTATGGAGGGTCCTGTGCCTGGTATACAATGTTATGGAGGGTCCTGTGCCTGGTATACAATGTTATGGAGGGTCCTGTGCCTGGTATACAATGTTATGGAGGGTCCTGTGCCTGGTATACAATGTTATGGAGGGTTCTGTGCCTGGTATACAATGTTATGGAGGGTTCTGTACCTGGTATACAATGTTATGGAGGGTCCTGTGGCTGGTATATAATGTTATGGAGGGTCTTGTGCCTGGTATACAAGTTATGGAGGCTCCCGTGGCTGGTATACAATGTTATGGAGGCCCCTGTGGTTAGTATATAATGTAATGGAGGCTCCTGTGGCTGGTATACAATATTATGGAGGCCGTGTGGCTGGTATACAATGCTATGGAGGCTCCTATGGCTGATATACATTGTTGTAGAGGCTCCTGTAACTGATATACAATGTTATGAAGGCTCCTGTGGCTGGTGTACAATGTTATGGAGGCCCTGTGGCTGGTGTACAATGTTATGGAGGCTCCTGTACCTGCTATACAATGCTATGGAAACTCGTGTACCTGGAATACAATGTTATGGAGGCTCCCGTGGCTGGTATACAATGTTATGGAGGGTCCTGTGGCTGGTATACAATGTTATGGAGGGTCCTGTGGCTGGTATACAATGTTATGGAGGGTCCTGTGCCTGGTATACAATGTTATGGAGGCTCCTGTACCTGATTTACAATGTTATAAAGGCTTTGTGTAATGGTATACCATGTTATGGAGGCCCCTGTGGTTAGTATATAATGTAATGGAGGCTCCTGTGGCTGGTATACAATATTATGGAGGCCGTGTGGCTGGTATACAATGCTATGGAGGCTCCTATGGCTGATATACAATGTTATGGAGGCTCCTGTGGCTGGTATACAATGTTATGGAGGCCCCTGTGGCTGGTATACAATGCTATGGGGGCTCCTATGGCTGATATACAATGTTATGGAGGCCCCTGTGGCTGGTATACAATGTTATGGAGGCTCCTGTGGCTGGTATACAATGTTATGGGGGCTCCTGTGGCTGGTATACAATGTTATGGAGGCCCCTGTGGCTGGTATACAATGTTATGGAGGGTCCTGTGGCTGGTATACAATGTTATGGAGGCCCCTGTGGCTGGTATACAATGTTATGGAGGGTCCTGTGGCTGGTATATAATTTTATGGAGGCCCCTGTGGCTGGTATACAATGTTATGGGGGCTCCTGTGGGAGGTGAGGGTCACCTACAGAGCAGCAGAAGTCTTCCTCAGCTTGGATCAGCCCCTCGAAGGCTGTAATAACTGGGGGGACGAATCAGGATCCTCGAGCGCCACCTGCCAGAGAGAGATCACCAAGTGGGTGCAGCCATAGACAGCAGACAGCTAATGACGGCCGAGCATGCATGTGGACACCACTGCCAGATTCCTTTGTCCTACCCCCCAAGTACTCTGTCCCCTACCCCAGAACCCTGTATCCATTTGCCCAGACCCTTTTGTCCTGCCCCCAGACCTATTTGCTCCCCCGCTGACCCCTCTGTCGTCTTCCCAGACCCCTCTTCCCTTTGGGCCCATCCCCCTCCCACTCTGTGCTCCGTCATTATACATGTTATGTGAATGGCCAGCTCCTCCACAGACACGATGATGTCGTTCACATAGTCACAGTGAGAATATGAAGATTTATTCTGCCAGGTTCTGCTTATGCCAGTGCCCAATAGGTGCTCTCTGCAGTTAGCTGCTTCACAGCCCCTCCCCTCTGCTCTGAGTGACAGCTGTAGCATCCAACCAGGAGATCATAACAGCTGTCACTCAGAGCAGAGGGGAGGGGCTGTGAAGCCAGGGCAGAGGGCACTTTAGACTGAAGCTCCGCCTCCTGGGAACAGAACCTGGCTGAAGAAAATGTCATATTCACACTGCTCCTGAGAGCTGTCAGCAGCTTAGTGTGGTCAGAACTGCTGACTGACTCTCTTTACATCTTGTGCAATAAGAAGCTTCTCAGTAAGGCCTCTTTCAGGGGTCCGGATTCAGTGCGGGTGCGATGCGTTCACGTCACGCATTGCACCCGCGCGGAAAACTCACTCGTGTGAAAGGGCCTAACTCTGTATTATTCCTCTCTATTATCAAGATCTCTGCTTGCTGACAGTGGATAGGAATTGTTTTCTTTATTTACATGTGCAGGAGCCAGCTATTGTACAGTGACCCCATAGTATACTACTGTATATATGTATACCCCCAGACAGGAGAGAGGCGCCTCGCGGGCTTATTATTCCAGGCTCACGGAGGAAAGAGGGGGTCACATCCTGGAGAGAAGGGGTCGGGAAGTGCAGACAAAGGCAAGCTCAGCTGTCAGCACAGAGGTCTCCGCCATCTTACTGTAAAGTATGTGCCCCCCTGTCTCTCAGATTCCCCCGTCACAGAGCAGAGGGACAGTGTAATAGCCATTATAAATCTTCTATTAGAGGATGACTGTGGTGCCCCCTAGGGCTTGGTATTGGTCATAGACTGTCCTATGGATGATGAGAGTTCTCATGGTGGACCTCACTATTATGTAGGACAACCGACAGAGGATAGAGGGGGTGATCTGTCCAATACAGAAGTGACTGCAGTGACCCGGTGGTTCACTGCTACAAGGGTTAATGCGCACTGTGGGTGCACGTCCATTGATAACCATGGCTAATGTGACTTTACTATGCACTCTGTATTCCACCAGGCTGTGTATGGGTAGGAATTAGTTAACTGCCAGTGAGAGTTGTCCCACTTTCCCCTGGCTAGAGAGAGGACATGAAGTCAGGGAAACAAAAGCTGGAGAAAAGAATTCTTCTCCAGGGAGACACCATCCCTGTGGACGAGAAGCTACCAGAAAAGAACCAACCTGTGAGGGACAGAAGAACAAAGGGGGTCATTTATCTAACTGGTGTAAAGTAGAACTGGCTTAACTGTCCAAAATGAAAGGTGGAATCTGATTGGTTGCTGTGGGCAACTAAGCCAGTTCTACTTTACACCAGTTTGATAAATGACCCCCAAAGTTTTTACAGAAGGTTGAGGACCATTAAAAAGAGGCAGCGTGTGGAGAAGAAAGCCAGTTAAGGTTACGCACGTTTACGGCTGTAGACTTTACTGCACGTGGATTGAGGTATTTGCTTCTGGTACCCTTCCACAATACTTCGATGGACCGGCCATCTGTTGTAGTCCTGCACCCTATAGTTGGGTATTGCAGAAAAATAGAAAAGGATTTGCAAGCCTTTGGGTCAATTGGGAAGATTGTATTGTATGGCTAGTGAGAGACATGGAAGAGACTGTTACCATTTTCACCCCCTACACACAGACTTTGGCAAAAACCTACCTTATGATATAAATGTGGACTATGCTCATTACCTGTACTGTGCCTCCCATCATCCACTCAGCAAAACAGAGACTATATTTTACTATAAGCAAACCATCCTGGACATAGTCTTCATATCCAACCCAGATCCCTGTTCTCCTGCCTTGCACCCCACTGCTCTCCTCACACCCCAGCCACCACCAGGCAGGAGACCTCTATAATTCAGGGTTTTAACAAAGCGGAAGAAGGGTTGTGCCCATGAAAACCACTGCATGCGTGACCTGGGGGAATGCTGGAGCAAGGGATGCCCACTGTAAGGACTACAAACAACCTCATTGCAACTGTCACCACTCCCATCCTCCTCTTCAGCCCTGCCACCCTTCTCCTGCATGACCATCCACCCCGAAAAAGAGAAGTAATCATCCACCACAAGTTCCTGAGATAGAGAAGTGAGCATTATGAATCGAGATACACAAGTGACCATCCACGCAGAGACAGAGAAGTGACCTTCCTGCCCCGAGGCCCTGAGATAGAAAAGTGACCATCAACCCCAAGATAGACAAGTGACCATACTGTCCTGAGAAAGAGAAGTAACCATAACACCCTGAGATACATAAGTGACCATACCACCCAAAGATAAAATTACCATACCGCACCAAGGTACCAATATAGAGAAGTGACCATCCAACCTAAGAAAGTGAAGTGACCATCCACCCCAAGATAGAAAAATGACCAGTCTGCCCCTATATAAAGAAGTGACCATCTATCCTGAGATACAGAAGTGACTATCTGCCCTGAGGTCTTGAGATAGACAAGTGACAATACAGCCCCAAAGCCATGAGATAGACAAGTGACCATACTACCTGAGGTCATGAGATAGACAAGTGACCATACTACCTGAGGTCATGAGGTAGACAAGTGACCATACTACCTGAGGTCATGAGATAGACAAGTGACCATACTACCTGAGGTCATGAGGTAGACAAGTGACCATACTACCTGAGGTCATGAGGTCGACAAGTGACCATCCGCCTCGAGCGCATGAAATAGGCTACTGACCATCCACCCTGAGAAAGTGAAGTGACCATCCATTCCAAAGCCCTGAGATAGAGAAGTTACGATCCACCCCAAGATAGAAAAATGACCAGTCTGCCCCAAGATAGAGAAGTGACCATTAATCCCAAGATACAGAAGTGAGCATCTTCCCTGAGGTCTTGAGATACAGAATTGACCATCCACCCCAAGATAGAGAAGTGACCAACTGACCATACATCCTGAGATAGACAAGTGACAATACCACCCCAAAGCCATAAGATAGACAAGTGACCATACTACCTGAGGGCATGAAATAGACTACTGACCATCCAACCTAAGAAAGTGAAGTGACCATCCACCCCAAGATAGAAAAATGACCAGGCTGCCCCGAGATAGAGAAGTGACTATCTATCCCGAGATACAGAAGTGACCATCTGCCCTGAGGTCTTGAGCCCATAGTCTCACTGCTCTTACAGTAAAGAGTCCATAGTCTCCCTGCTCTTACAGTATAGAGTCCATAGTGTCACTGCTCTTACAGTAAAGAGTCCATAGTCTCACTGCTCTTACAGTATAGAGTCCATAGTCTCACTGCTCTTACAGTAAAGAGTCCATAGTCTCACTGCTCTTACAGTAAAGAGTCCATAGTCTCACTGCTCTTACCGTAAAGAGTCCATAGTCTCACTGCTCTTACAGTAAAGAGTCCATAGTCTCACTGCTCTTACAGTAAAGAGTCCATAGTCTCACTGCTCTTACAGTAAAGAGTCCATAGTCTCACTGCTCTTACAGTAAAGAGTCCATAGTCTCACTGCTCTTACAGTAAAGAGTCCATAGTCTCACTGCTCTTACAGTAAAGTCCATAGTCTCACTGCTCTTACAGTAAAGAGTCCATAGTCTCACTGCTCTTACAGTATAGAGTCCATAGTCTCACTGCTCTTACAGTAAAGAGTCCATAGTCTCACTGCTCTTACAGTAAAGAGTCCATAGTCTCACTGCTCTTACAGTAAAGAGTCCATAGTCTCACTGCTCTTACAGTAAAGAGTCCATAGTCTCACTGCTCTTACAGTATATAGTCCATAGTCTCACTGCTCTTACCGTAAAGAGTCCATAGTCTCACTGCTCTTACAGTAAAGAGCCCATAGTCTCACTGCTCTTACAGTAAAGAGTCCATAGTCTCACTGCTCATACAGTAAATAGTTCATAGTCTCACTGCTCTTACTGTAAAGAGTCCACAGTCTCACTGCTCTTACCGTAAAGAGTCCATAGTCTCACTGCTCTTACTGTATATAGTGCATAGTCTCACTGCTCTTACAGTAAAGAGTGCATAGTCTCACTGCTCTTACAGTATAGAGTCCATAGTCTCACTGCTCTTACTGTAAAGAGTCCATAGTCTCACTGCTCTTACCGTAAAGAGTCCATAGTCTCACTGCTCTTACAGTAAAGAGTCCATAGTCTCACTGCTCTTACAGTATAGAGTCCATAGTCTCACTGCTCTTACAGTAAAGAGTCCATAGTCTCACTGCTCTTACAGTAAAGAGTCCATAGTCTCACCGCTCTTACAGTATAGAGTCCATAGTCTCACTGCTCTTACAGTAAAGAGTCCATAGTCTCACTGCTCTTACCGTAAATAAATCCTCTTCTATGTTTGTGTACAAACCTTCCTTCCTCCAGACGCAGAGGATGTCCCCTCGTCACAGTCACAGTCCTGGGGATAAATAGATGATGGGAGTGATCTCTGTACTGACCCCTGATATAATTTGTAACGGACCGTTTCAGCAGACAAGGGGTTAAAATCAGTTTAGGCGATAAGCCCCTTTCTGAGAGACAGGCACAGCTACTGCAGGATACACCAAACTCCCGAACTGGATACAAAATAGCACTCCAAACTGGAACCTCACGAATAGCTGCTAGCAGACGAACAGGAATCAGCTTACACTCCTGGCAATCAGTCCCTAACAGCATACAGCGGATCCCCCCAATAACGAGACAAGGCTCCGTGTTGAGGGTCAAGCAGTGGTCTGACTGTACTTCACGTACAGCCTCTTTTATTCATAAACCACAAACATAGTACTGCCCACAGGGGTTTGAAATACAACCAATCAGTAATTTACAACACATACAATGTAACTACAGCAACTAATCGTTCACGCCCCCAGAGGACCAGAATGAAGACTGACATAGGACAGATACAACATATCCCCACAATGCATCATGGTTTCCTCCCCTCTGTCCCGGAGACAACCGAGGGGCAATCCAATTATCTCTCAGGACAAAGAGAAATCACCAATACACATGTGGATATAACAGGACAGACATCACCATTTAAACACACAATGGGACAATGGCACAATAGAAACACACCCAGCATTTTCCTCCCAAGCTGACAAGTTACACTTATTATAAATTGTTACAACTTTGTGAGTTTACATTGGCCATACATATAACTTACATCAATTTAAACAGTATAACTTGGGGACAAACCTATCCAAAATTCACTTGAATAGGTTCAGGGGTTTAAAAGTTAGTATATGGCCCATAATCCAGGGGCAAGAGGCGGATAAACAGGCCTCTCCAAAACCCAGTGGCGAGGTTGGTTTCGCCACACATTTCCCCCCCCCCCAGGGAAGACTAACCAGATACCTGACCTCACGCCGGTCGGTACCTGAGTTAGTCTGGCAGCCCACCCACAACCCAATACTGGACCTGTTGCATTGGGTAGCCTGTCTCTGTCCAGTGAGTCCACCAAGGTTATGTTGGAAGCTGGTACTCCCGGTCTCTGTGTTGCTCCCTAGCTTGGGGTGGAGGTTGCTTTGTGGGCCGGTATCAGCGGTACTCTGCCCTGGTTGTTGGAGGGGGAGACCGACTGTCTCTACCCCCTGTGCTGTAAGTGCAGAGACCACGGTCCCATCTGCACTGTTGTGGGGCTTACTGTCCCCCCCTGGTGGGTTTAGCAGCCGCTGGGGAGAGGGGGTAACGAGCTCCTCTCCCATACATCCTTCCAGCCGCTGGGGAGGGCGACCGACCGTCTCTGCTCCCAATACAGTGTCCTGCTGCTGGGGAAAGGAGACTGGGCTCTCTATTCCCTGCTGGACACTCTGCCGCTGGGGGACAGGACCGACTGTCTCTGCCCCCTGTAACTCAGCCTGCCGCTGGGGAATGGAGACTGGGCTCCCAATTCCCTGTACATCACACGGCCGCTGGGGAATGGAGACTAGGCTCCCAATTCCCGGCACATCACTCGGCCGCTGGGGAATGGAGACTGGGCTCCCAATTCCCAAAAAATCATGCTGCTGCTGGGGGGCAGGAACAACTACCTCTGCCCCCTGTAACTCAGCCTGCCGCTGGGGAGGGAGGACGCTGCTCTCCTCTCCCTGCATTTCACACTGCCTTCCCGGCATATCACTCTGCTGCTGGGGGGCAGGAACAACTACCTCTGCCCCCTGTAACTCAGCCTGCCGCTGGGGAGGGAGGACGCTGCTCTCCTCTCCCTGCACTTCACACTGCCGCTGGGGAATGGAGACTGGGCTCCCAATTCCCTGCAATTCACACTGCCGCTGGGGAATGGAGACGGGGCTCCCAATTCCCTGCTGGACACTCTGCCGCTGGGGAGAGGAGACTGAGCTCCCTCTGTCCCGCAACTGTAACTTCCTGTGGAGGTCCACCCAACGTGGCAGCTGACCGTCACCTTCTGCCCGGTATAGTAGGGTCTTGAACACTAGACTCCTCACAAACTTCACGTATTTCTCAGCTGGATTGGGTCCGAAGAAGTTCAGCCGCAACCACATCATACGGTCAAATTCCTCCACAGAGTATCTGTACTCCACTGCTGGTTCCATCCTGGTGCTTTTAGGGTCGCTGTACTGAGACATGCGTTGTCCTTAAGTTGTAAAATCCAAAGAAATAGTGTCTCCTGTAGCTGTCCTTCTGGCTGTAGGAACGATCCCGCTGCTTGCCACCAATGTAACAGACCGTTTCAGCAGACAAGGGGTTAAAATCCGTTTAGGCGATAAGCCCCTTTCTGAGAGACAGGCACAGCTACTGCAGGATACACCAAACTCCCGAACTGGATACAAAATAGCACTCCAAACTGGAACCTCACGAATAGCTGCTAGCAGACGAACAGGAATCAGCTTACACTCCTGGCAATCAGTCCCTAACAGCATACAGCGGATCCCCCCAATAACGAGACAAGGCTCCGTGTTGAGGGTCAAGCAGTGGTCTGACTGTACTTCACGTACAGCCTCTTTTATTCATAAACCACAAACATAGTACTGCCCACAGGGGTTTGAAATACAACCAATCAGTAATTTACAACACATACAATGTAACTACAGCAACTAATCGTTCACGCCCCCAGAGGACCAGAATGAAGACTGTGACATAGGACAGATACAACATATCCCCACAATGCATCATGGTTTACTCCCCTTTGTCCCGGAGACAACCGAGGGGCAATCCAATTATCTCTCAGGACAAAGAGAAATCACCAATACACATGTGCAGACAACAGGACAGACATCACCCTTTAAACACACAATGGGACAATGGCACAATAGAAACACACCCAGCATATTCCTCCCAAGCTGACAAGTTACACTTATTATAAATTGTTACAACTTTGTGAGTTTACATTGGCCATACATATAACTTACATTATTTCAAACAGTATAACTTGGTGACAAACCTATCCAAAATTCACTTGAATAGGTTCAGGGTTTTAAAAGTTAGTATATGGCCCATAATCCAGGGGCAAGAGGCCAGCAGCCAGTCCTCTCCAAAACCCAGTGGCGAGGTTGGTTTCGCCACATAATTATACATAGTAATTAGATCTCCCCTCAGTCGTCTTTTTTCTAAAGTGAATAACCCTAATTTTGATAATCTTTCAGGGTACTGTAGTTGCCCCATTCCAGTTATTACTTTAGTTGCCCTCCTCTGGACCCTCTCCAGCTCTGCTATGTCTGCCTTGTTCACAGGAGCCCAGAACTGTACACAGTCCTCCATGTGTGGTCTGACTAGGGATGTGTAAAGTGGCAGGACTATGTTCTCATCTCCGCCATCTATGCCCCTTCTGATGCCCCCATTAGCTTATTGGTCTTGGCAGCAGCTGCCTGACACTGGTTTTTGCAGCTTAGTTTGCTGTTCACTAAAATTCCTAGATCCTTTTCCATGTCAGTGTTACCCAGTGTATTACCATTTAGTATGTACGGGTGACATGTAGTAGGTAATGGTGACATGTAGTATGTACGGGTGACATGTAGTAGGTAATGGTGACATGTAGTAGGTACTGGTGACATGTAGTATGTACGGGTGACATGTAGTAGGTAATGGTGACATGTAGTACGTACTCATTACATGCAAAGCGAGATATTTCAAGCCTTTATTTGTTCTAATTTGGATGATTATGGCTTACAGTTTATGAAACCCCAAAGTCACAATCTCAGGTCCCCTTTGCTCAGGGGGTATGGGTTAATGACTAGAGTGTGACACTTTGAGCCGAGAATATGAAACCTTTTAACAATATTCAAATTTTAAGTTGCATTATGGAAATAAATGAACTTTTGAACGATATTCTAATTTTTCGAGTTTCACCTGTATGTACTGGTGACATGTAGTATGTACTGGTGACATGTAGTATGTACTGGTGACATGTAGTATGTCCTGGTGACATGTAGTATGTACGGGTAACATGTAGTATGTACGGGTGACATGTAGTATGTACGGGTGACATGTAGTATGTACTGGTGACATGTAGTATGTACTGGTGACATGTAGTATGTCCTGGTGACATGTAGTATGTCCTGGTGACATGTAGTATGTACGGGTGACATGTAGTATGTACTGGTGACATGTAGTATGTACTGGTAACATGTAGTATGTACGGGTGACATGTAGTATGTACGGGTGACATGTAGTATGTACGGGTGACATGTAGTATGTACTGGTGACATGTAGTATGTACGGGTGACATGTAGTATGTACGGGTGACATGTAGTATGTACGGGTGACATGTAGTATGTACTGGTGACATGTAGTATGTACTGGTGACATGTAGTATGTACTGGTGACATGTAGTATGTACTGGTAACATGTAGTATGTACGGGTGACATGTAGTATGTACGGGTGACATGTAGTATGTACTGGTGACATGTAGTATGTACTGGTGACATGTAGTATGTCCTGGTGACATGTAGTATGTACGGGTGACATGTAGTATGTACGGGTGACATGTAGTATGTACTGGTGACATGTAGTATGTACTGGTAACATGTAGTATGTACGGGTGACATGTAGTATGTACGGGTGACATGTAGTATGTACGGGTGACATGTAGTATGTACTGGTGACATGTAGTATGTACGGGTGACATGTAGTATGTACGGGTGACATGTAGTATGTACTGGTGACATGTAGTATGTACTGGTGACATGTAGTATGTCCTGGTGACATGTAGTATGTACGGGTGACATGTAGTATGTACGGGTGACATGTAGTATGTACTGGTGACATGTAGTATGTACTGGTAACATGTAGTATGTACGGGTGACATGTAGTATGTACGGGTGACATGTAGTATGTACGGGTGACATGTAGTATGTACGGGTGACATGTAGTATGTACTGGTGACATGTAGTATGTACTGGTGACATGTAGTATGTACGGGTGACATGTAGTATGTACTGGTGACATGTAGTATGTACGGGTGACATGTAGTATGTACGGGTGACATGTAGTATGTACGGGTGACATGTAGTATGTACTGGTGACATGTAGTATGTACGGGTGACATGTAGTATGTACGGGTGACATGTAGTATGTACTGGTGACATGTAGTATGTACGGGTGACATGTAGTATGTACGGGTGACATGTAGTATGTACTGGTGACATGTAGTATGTACGGGTGACATGTAGTAGGTAATGGTGACATGTAGTACGTACTCATTACATGCAAAGCGAGATATTTCAAGCCTTTATTTGTTCTAATTTGGATGATTATGGCTTACAGTTTATGAAACCCCAAAGTCACAATCTCAGGTCCCCTTTGCTCAGGGGGTATGGGTTAATGACTAGAGTGTGACACTTTGAGCCGAGAATATGAAACCTTTTAACAATATTCAAATTTTAAGTTGCATTATGGAAATAAATGAACTTTTGAACGATATTCTAATTTTTCGAGTTTCACCTGTATGTACTGGTGACATGTAGTATGTACTGGTGACATGTAGTATGTACTGGTGACATGTAGTATGTCCTGGTGACATGTAGTATGTACGGGTAACATGTAGTATGTACGGGTGACATGTAGTATGTACGGGTGACATGTAGTATGTACTGGTGACATGTAGTATGTACTGGTGACATGTAGTATGTCCTGGTGACATGTAGTATGTACGGGTGACATGTAGTATGTACGGGTGACATGTAGTATGTACTGGTGACATGTAGTATGTACTGGTAACATGTAGTATGTACGGGTGACATGTAGTATGTACGGGTGACATGTAGTATGTACGGGTGACATGTAGTATGTACTGGTGACATGTAGTATGTACGGGTGACATGTAGTATGTACGGGTGACATGTAGTATGTACGGGTGACATGTAGTATGTACTGGTGACATGTAGTATGTACTGGTGACATGTAGTATGTACTGGTGACATGTAGTATGTACTGGTAACATGTAGTATGTACGGGTGACATGTAGTATGTACGGGTGACATGTAGTATGTACTGGTGACATGTAGTATGTACTGGTGACATGTAGTATGTCCTGGTGACATGTAGTATGTACGGGTGACATGTAGTATGTACGGGTGACATGTAGTATGTACTGGTGACATGTAGTATGTACTGGTAACATGTAGTATGTACGGGTGACATGTAGTATGTACGGGTGACATGTAGTATGTACGGGTGACATGTAGTATGTACTGGTGACATGTAGTATGTACGGGTGACATGTAGTATGTACGGGTGACATGTAGTATGTACTGGTGACATGTAGTATGTACTGGTGACATGTAGTATGTCCTGGTGACATGTAGTATGTACGGGTGACATGTAGTATGTACGGGTGACATGTAGTATGTACTGGTGACATGTAGTATGTACTGGTAACATGTAGTATGTACGGGTGACATGTAGTATGTACGGGTGACATGTAGTATGTACGGGTGACATGTAGTATGTACGGGTGACATGTAGTATGTACTGGTGACATGTAGTATGTACTGGTGACATGTAGTATGTACGGGTGACATGTAGTATGTACGGGTGACATGTAGTATGTACTGGTGACATGTAGTATGTACGGGTGACATGTAGTATGTACGGGTGACATGTAGTATGTACGGGTGACATGTAGTATGTACTGGTGACATGTAGTATGTACGGGTGACATGTAGTATGTACGGGTGACATGTAGTATGTACTGGTGACATGTAGTATGTACGGGTGACATGTAGTATGTACGGGTGACATGTAGTATGTACTGGTGACATGTAGTATGTACGGGTGACATGTAGTATGTACGGGTGACATGTAGTATGTACTGGTGACATGTAGTATGTACGGGTGACATGTAGTATGTACGGGTGACATGTAGTATGTACTGGTGACATGTAGTATGTACGGGTGACTTGCATTATTCCTACCCATGTGCATAACCTTACATTTGTCAGTGTTAAACCTCATCTGCGACTTCTCGGCCGGAGCCTCAAATCTATCCAGATCCATCTGTAGCCGTATACTGTCCCAGGGCCGGCTCCAGGTTCATGTGGGCCCTTGGGCGATAAATCCCAGTGGGCCCCCATGAGGCATTTTTTTACATTGACATGACCCCCAGTGGCCCCTATACAGTATAATGACTACTAGTGGCCCTTCACACAGTATAATGAACCCCCAATTCCCCCCCCCCACTGTATAATGACCACCTGTGGCCCTACATTCAGAATAATAACCCCCAGTTGCCCCCATTTAGAATAATGACCCCCAGTCGCCCCCACACTGGGGGAATACTGTACGGAGAGGGCTCTGGGGGTCATTATACTGAATGTAGGGTCATTGGTGATCATTATACTAAATGGGGGACACTGGGGGTCATTATACTATGTAAAGGGCCCTCACAGTATAATAACCCCCAGTTGCCCCCATTTAGAATAATGACCCCCAGTCGCCCCCACACTGGGGGAATACTGTACGGAGAGGGCTCTGGGGGTCATTATACTGAATGTAGGGTCATTGGTGATCATTATACTAAATGGGGGACACTGGGGGTCATTATACTATGTAAAGGGCCCTCACAGTGTAATGACCCCACAGTGACCCTCCATTCAGAATAATGACCCCCAGTCGCCCCCACACTGGGGGTCATACTGTATGGAGGGGGCACGAGGGGTTATTATATTTAATGGGGGATCTGGTGGTCATTATGCTAAATGGAGGGTCAATGGGGATCATTATACTAAATGGGGGGCACTGGGAGTCATTATACTGTGTAAGGGGCCCTCACAGTGTGATGAATGACCCCCCAGTGGCCCCCTCACATACCTATCATTGCAGGGGAGCTGGTGGTCCTGTCATTCACTAACCGCAGCTCCCTGCGCTCCTTCTCTCCTCCGCTGCAGCAGTGAGCCGGGCCTGGAGGAGAGAAGGAGATGTGCAGTGACGGAGCTAGAACTGACTGGGCCCCACAGCAAAATTTAGTACTCCCCCCTCCCCCCCAATGTGTGTTCACATTACGTTTTTCCTATCGGTTTGATGTATACACATGTGCAGCGCTCCACGTTTTTGTATCCTGCAGAGTCAAGTAAAAAATGCATACGTTAACGTATATGTTTTTCTACCATGGAACTGTATGGTGAACGGACGCCACTGTACGGCATCAGTCTGAGGCGTCTGGTAACGCAGACATTTTCAGTATGCATTAAATGGATGGCAAAAATGTGATGTGAACCCAGCCCTAGTGTCAGAATAAGCCCCAGTACACAGCGGAGCAGCGTGGCGGAGAGGGGAGGCCGCCATGTACTGACAGAGCGCTGCCTGGTCCTGGGGGTCCGGGGTGAGGACTGTGCCCCCAAGGATCATTATCTACTGGGAAATACAGGGCCCAGTATAATACACTAGAATCTATATAATATAACGAGATTAGCCCCACCCCCCGAATAATCATACGATTAGGGGGTCATTTATTATATAGAAATACGTCTATATTAGGCGTATTTCTGACACAGATTGTGGCGCAAAGGTCCTTAACACCGCAATCTGTATCTTTTCCCGCTCATGCCAGGTCTAAAAAAAGTGGTGTGGGCAGAAAGGGATACAGTTATGGCCATCCAGTTATTGGATACCACCGCCATATAGTGATAACACCGCCATATAGTGATAACACCGCCATATAGTGATAACACCGCCATACAGTGATAACACCGCCATACAATGATAACACCGCCATATAGTGATAACACCGCCATATAGTGATAAAACCGCCATATAGTGATAACACCGCCATACAATGATAACACCGCCATACAGTGATAACACCACCATACAATGATAAAACCACCATACAGTGATAACACCGCCATATAGTGATAACACCGCCATACAGTGATAACACCACCATACAATGATAAAACCACCATACAGTGATAACACCGCCATATAGTGATAACACCGCCATATAGTGATAACACCGCCATATAGTGATAACACCGCCATACAAGGATAACACCGCCATATAGTGATAACACCGCCATACAATGATAAAACCACCATATAGTGATAACACCGCCATATAGTGATAACACCGCCATACAATGATAACACCGCCATATAGTGATAACACCGCCATATAGTGATAACACCGCCATATAGTGATAACACCGCCATACAATGATAACACCGCCATATAGTGATAACACCGCCATATAGTGATAACACCGCCATATAGTGATAACACCGCCATATAGTGATAACACCGCCATATAGTGATAACACCGCCATATAGTGATAACACCGCCATACAATGATAAAACCACCATATAGTGATAACACCGCCATATAGTGATAACACCGCCATACAATGATAACACCGCCATATAGTGATAACACCGCCATATAGTGATAACACCGCCATATAGTGATAACACCGCCATACAATGATAACACCGCCATATAGTGATAACACCGCCATATAGTGATAACACCGCCATATAGTGATAACACCGCCATATAGTGATAACACCGCCATATAGTGATAACACCGCCATACAATGATAAAACCACCATATAGTGATAACACCGCCATATAGTGATAACACCGCCATACAATGATAACACCGCCATATAGTGATAACACCGCCATATAGTGATAACACCGCCATATAGTGATAACACCGCCATACAATGATAACACCGCCATATAGTGATAACACCACCATATAGTGATAACACCGCCATATAGTGATAACACCGCCATACAATGATAACACCGCCATATAGTGATAACACCGCCATATAGTGATAACACCGCCATATAGTGATAACACCGCCATACAATGATAACACCGCCATATAGTGATAACACCACCATATAGTGATAACACCGCCATATAGTGATAACACCGCCATACAATGATAACACCGCCATATAGTGATAACACCGCCATATAGTGATAACACCGCCATATAGTGATAACACCGCCATATAGTGATAACACCGCCATACAATGATAAAACCACCATACAGTGACCGGATAAAAGGGTATAAGAGGGCACAGTACAGGGAATGACTAGGGGCATTGCACAGGGTGTGGTAGGAGGGCACAATGCAGGGTATAAAGGGGCACAGTACGGGGTGGGGGGCACAGTACGGGGTAGGGGGCACATTCATGTGACCCTGTGACGTTAGAAGGTCCTTATGGTGAATGCGGTTCAGACGCCACCATCATGAGAGGCAGAGGAGTGAGACAGGGGCCCAGGGCCCTGAATGGACAGGAGGGGTGGACACAGCAAGTAGGTGGAAGGGGCTCTGAGGGGGATTCATACAAGTAGTGGCAGGAGGTCTGTGCAGGGCAGCAATAGGAGATCGGAGGGTGGGACAGGAGCCCTGGATACATGAGGGAGGAAAGGAGACAGCAGGGGCTACATGAGGAGGAGAGAGGACAGGATATGGGGGGGGGGGGGCAGGTGTCATGGAGGCAAACTGCTTAATGAAACAGTAACACAACTAAATAGAATGAAGCAGCAGCAGATCGAAGAGTCCCCCCCCTTTCCTTATATCCCACAGACAAGAGACAGTCACAGTGCAGACTCACTCACAGACTGTCTTCACACTTCTCTGCTCCAGCTCCAGCCGTGCGGTCTCTCTCCTCAGGCAGCATGTCCTGTGTAGAGGGGGCGTGTCCTGTGTAGAGGGGGTGTGTCCTGTGTAGAGGGGGCGTGTCCTGTGTAGAGGGGGCGTGTTCTGAGTCTCTGCAGCTCAGAGGGCCCACCGAAGGGGTACTGCGTATGTGAAATGACAGCAGTGAGAGCTCCCATCTGTATTGATGGAAGTGCTCATAGCAGCTCAGTGGGCCCCCCCAGGAGCATTGGGCCCCGGCACTTGCCCGGGGATGCCGGGTTATGACGCCGGCCCTGCACTGTCCTCTGTAGTATATATACATTATACTGTCCTCTGTAGTGTATATATATATAGTATACTGTCCTCTGTAGTATATATATAGTATACTGTCCTCTGTAGTGTATATATATATAGTATACTGTCCTCTGTAGTATATATATACAGTATACTGTCCTCTGTAGTATATATACAGTATACTGTCCTCTGTAGTATATATACAGTATACTGTCCTCTGTAGTATATATACAGTATACTGTCCTCTGTAGTGTATATACAGTATACTGTCCTCTGTAGTATATATACAGTATACTGTCCTCTGTAGTGTATATATACAGTATACTGTCCTCTGTAGTATATATACACAGTATACTGTCCTCTGTAGTGTATATATACAGTATACTGTCCTCTGTAGTATATATACAGTATACTGTCCTCTGTAGTATATATATACAGTATACTGTCCTCTGTAGTATATATATACAGTATGCTTTCCTCTGTAGTATATATACAGTATACTGTCCTCTGTAGTATATATACAGTATACTGTCCTCTGTAGTGTATATACAGTATACTGTCCTCTGTAGTATATATACAGTATACTGTCCTCTGTAGTATATATATATACAGTATACTGTCCTCTGTAGTATATATACAGTATACTGTCCTCTGTAGTATATATATACAGTATAATGTCCTCTGTAGTATATATATACAGTATACTGTCCTCTGTAGTATATATACAGTATACTGTCCTCTGTTGTATATATACAGTATACTGTCCTCTGTAGTATATATACAGTATACTGTCCTCTGTAGTATATATACAGTATACTGTCCTCTGTAGTATATATATACAGTATACTGTCCTCTGTAGTATATATACAGTATACTGTCCTCTGTAGTGTATATATACAGTATACTGTCCTCTGTAGTATATATACAGTATACTGTCCTCTGTAGTATATATACAGTATACTGCCCTCTGTAGTATATATATACAGTATACTGTCCTCTGTAGTATATATACAGTATACTGTCCTCTGTAGTATATATACAGTATACTGTTCTCTGTAGTATATATACAGTATACTGTCCTCTGTAGTATATATACAGTATACTGTCCTCTGTAGTATATATATATACAGTATACTGTCCTCTGTAGTATATATACAGTATACTGTCCTCTGTAGTATATATACAGTATACTGTCCTCTGTAGTATATATATACAGTATACTGTCCTCTGTAGTATATATACAGTATACTGTCCTCTGTAGTGTATATATACAGTATACTGTCCTCTGTAGTATATACACAGTATACTGTCCTCTGTAGTATATATACAGTATACTGTCCTCTGTAGTATATATACACAGTATACTGTCCTTTGTAGTGTATATATACAGTATACTGTCCTCTGTAGTATATATACAGTATACTGTCCTCTGTAGTATATATATACAGTACACTGTCCTCTGTAGTATATATATACAGTATACTGTCCTCTGTAGTATATATACAGTATACTGTCCTCTGTAGTATATATACAGTATACTGTCCTCTGTAGTATATATACAGTATACTGTCCTCTGTAGTATATATATACAGTATACTGTCCTCTGTAGTATATATATAGTACACTGTCCTCTGTAGCATATATACAGTATACTGTCCTCTGTAGTGTATATACAGTATACTGCCCTCTGTAGTATATATACAGTATACTGTCCTCTGTAATATATATACAGTATACTGTCCTCTGTAGTGTATATATACAGTATACTGTCCTCTGTAGTATATATACAGTATACTGTCCTCTGTAGTATATATACAGTATACTGTCCTCTGTAGTATATATACAGTATACTGTCCTCTGTAGTATATATACAGTATACTGTCCTCTGTAGTATATATATACAGTATACTGTCCTCTGTAGTATATATATACAGTATACTGTCCTCTGTAGTATGTATACAGTATACTGTCCTCTGTAGTATATATACAGTATACTGTCCTCTGTAGTGTATATATACAGTATACTGTCCTCTGTAGTATATATACAGTATACTGTCCTCTGTAGTATATATACAGTATACTGTCCTCTGTAGTATATATATACAGTATACTGTCCTCTGTAGTATATACAGTATACTGTCCTCTGTAGTATATATATACAGTATACTGTCCTCTGCAGTATATATATACAGTATACTGTCCTCTGTAGTATATATACAGTATACGTCCTCTGTAGTATATATACAGTATACTGTCCTCTGTAGTGTATATATACAGTATACTGTCCTCTGTAGTATATATACAGTATACTGTCCTCTGTAGTATATATACAGTATACTGTCCTCTGTAGTATATATATACAGTATACTGTCCTCTGTAGTATATTCACAGTATACTGTCCCCTGTAGTATATATACAGTATACTGTCCCCTGTAGTATATATACAGTATACTGTCCCCTGTAGTATATATACAGTATACTGTCCTCTGTAGTATATTCACAGTATACTGTCCTCTGTAGTATATATATACAGTATACTGTCCTCTGTAGTATATATACACAGTATACTGTCCTCTGTAGTATATATATATATATATACAGTATACTGTCCTCTGTAGTATATTCACAGTATACTGTCCTCTGTAGTATATATATACAGTATACTGTCCTCTGTAGTATATATACAGTATACTGTCCTCTGTAGTATATATATACAGTATACTGTCCTCTGTAGTATATATATACAGTATACTGTCCTCTGTAGTATATATATACAGTATACTGTCCTCTGTAGTATATATACAGTATACTGTTCTCTGTAGTATATATACAGTATACTGTCCTCTGTAGTATATATTCAGTATATTGTCCTCTGTAGTATATATATATACAGTATACTGTCCTCTGTAGTATATATACAGTATACTGTCCTCTGTAGTGTATATATACAGTATACTGTCCTCTGTAGTATATATACAGTATACCGTCCTCTGTAGTATATATACAGTATACTGTCCTCTGTAGTATATATACAGTATACTGTCCTCTGTAGTGTATATATACAGTATACTGTCCTCTGTAGTGTATATATACAGTATACTGTCCTCTGTAGTATATACACAGTATACTGTCCTCTGTAGTATATACACAGTATACTGTCCTCTGTAGTATATATACAGTATACTGTCCTCTGTAGTATATATACAGTATTCTGTCCTCTGTAGTATATATACAGTATAGTGTCCTCTGTAGTATATATACAGAATACTGCCCTCTGTAGTATATATGCAGTATACTGTCCTCTGTAGTATATATATACAGTATACTGTCCTCTGTAGTATATATATACAGTATACTGTCCTCTGTAGTATATATACAGTATACTGTTCTCTGTAGTATATATACAGTATACTGTCCTCTGTAGTATATATATACAGTATACTGTCCTCTGTAGTATATATATATACAGTATACTGTCCTCTGTAGTATATATACAGTATACTGTCCTCTGTAGTATATATACAGTATACTGTCCTCTGTAGTATATATACAGTATACTGTCCTCTGTAGTATATATACAGTATACTGTCCTCTGTAGTATATATACAGTATACTGTCCTCTGTAGTATATATACAGTATACTGTCCTCTGTAGTATATATATACAGTATACTGTCCTCTGTAGTATATATACAGTATACTGTCCTCTGTAGTATATACACAGTATACTATCCTCTGTAGTATATATACAGTATACTGTCCTCTGTAGTATATATATACAGTATACTGTCCTCTGTAGTATATATACAGTATACTGTCCTCTGTAGTGTATATATACAGTATACTGTCCTCTGTAGTATATATACAGTATACTGTCCTCTGTAGTATATATACAGTATACTGTCCTCTGTAGTATATATATACAGTATACTGTCCTCTGTAGTATATATACAGTATACTGTCCTCTGTAGTGTATATATACAGTATACTGTCCTCTGTAGTATATACACAGTATACTATCCTCTGTAGTATATATACAGTATACTGTCCTCTGTAGTATATATATACAGTATACTGTCCTCTGTAGTATATATACAGTATACTGTCCTCTGTAGTGTATATATACAGTATACTTTCCTCTGTAGTATATATATACAGTATCCTGTCCTCTGTAGTATATATACAGTATACTGTCCTCTGTAGTATATATATACAGTATACTGTACTCTGTAGTATATATACAGTATACTGTACTCTGTAGTATATATACAGTATACTGTCCTCTGTAGTATATATACAGTATACTGTCCTCTGTAGTATATATACAGTATACTGTTCTCTGTAGTATATATACAGTATACTGTCCTCTGTAGTATATATACAGTATACTGTCCTCTGTAGTATATATACAGTATACTGTCCTCTGTAGTGTATATACAGTATACTGTCCTCTGTAGTATATATACAGTATACTGTCCTCTGTAGTATATATACAGTATACTGTCCTCTGTAGTATATATACAGTATACTGTCCTCTGTAGTATATATACAGTATACTGTCCTCTGTAGTATATATATATATACAGTATACTGTCCTCTGTAGTATATATACAGTATACTGTCCTCTGTAGTATATATATATTATACTGTCCTCTGTAGTATATATACAGTATACTGTTCTCTGTAGTATATATACAGTATACTGTCCTCTGTAGTGTATATACAGTATACTGTCCTCTGTAGTATATATACAGTATACTGTTCTCTGTAGTATATATACAGTATACTGTCCTCTGTAGTATATATATACAGTATACTGTCCTCTGTAGTATATATATATATACAGTATACTGTCCTCTGTAGTATATATACAGTATACTGTCCTCTGTAGTATATATACAGTATACTGCCCTCTGTAGTGTATATATACAGTATACTGTCCTCTGTATTATATATACAGTATAATGTCCTCTGTAGTATATATATACAGTATACTGTCCTCTGTAGTATATATACAGTATACTGTCCTCTGTAGTATATATATATATACAGTATACTGTCCTCTGTAGTATATATACAGTATACTGTCCTTTGTAGTATATATACAGTATACTGTCCTCTGTAGTATATATATACAGTATACTGTCCTCTTCAGTGTATATATATACAGTATACTGTCCTCTGTAGTATATATACAGTATACTGCCCTCTGTAGTATATATACAGTATACTGCCCTCTGTAGTATATATTAGTATACTGTCCTCTGTAGTATATATACAGTATACTGTCCTCTGTAGTATATATACAGTATACTGCCCTCTGTAGTATATATACAGTATACTGTCCTCTGTAGTATATATATATACAGTATACTGTCCTCTGTAGTATATATACAGTATACTGTCCTCTGTAGTATATATACAGTATACTGCCCTCTGTAGTATATATACAGTATACTATCCTCTGTAGTATATATTAGTATACTGTCCTCTGTAGTATATATACACTGAACAAAAATATAAACGCTTTCGGTTTTGCTCCCATTTTGCATGAGCTGAACTCAAAGATCTAAAACATTTTCTATATACCATCCACCCTGAGATAGAAAAGTGACCATCCACCCTGAGATAGAGAAGTGACCATCCATCCTGAGATAGAGAAGTGACCATCCACCCTGAAATAGAAAAGTGACCATCCAACCTGAGACAGAAAAGTGACCATGTACCAAATGTCTTTTTTCGGCCTTATGTACTATGTTACTATGTTACCCTGAGATAGAAAAGTGACCATCCACCCTGAGATAGTGAAATGACCATCCACCCTGAGATAGAGAAGTGATGATCCACCCTGAAATAGAGAAGTGAACATCCATCCTGAGAAGAGAAGTGACCATCCACCCTGAGATAGAGAAGTGATGATCCACCCAGAGATAGAGAAATGACCATCCACCCTGAGATAGAGAAGTGATGATCCACCCTGAAATAGGGAAGTGAACATCCACCCTGAGATAGAAAAGTGACCATGGACCCTTAGAAAGAAAAGTGACCATTTAACCTGAGATAGAGAAATGACCATCCACCCTGAGATAGAGAAGTGATGATCCACCCTGAAATAGAGAAGTGACCATCCACCCTGATATAGAGAAGTGACCATCCACCCTGATATAGAGAAGTGACCATCTGCCTCTGAGGCCTTGACATAGAGAACCGACCATCCAAACTGATAGAAAAGTGACCATGCACGCTGAGACAGAAAAGTGGCCATCCACCGTGAGATAAAGAAGTGACCATTCTCCTTGAGATGGAAAAGTGACCGTGAGATAGAAAACTGACCATCCACCCTGAGATAGAGAAGTGACCATCCACACTGAAATAGAAAAGTAACTATCCACCCTGAGACAGAAAAATGACTATCCACCCTGAGATAGAGAAGTGATGATCCACCCTGTAATAGAGAATTGAACATCAACCCGGAGATAGAAAAGTGACTATGCACCCTGAGATAGAAAAGTGACCATCCACCCTGAGATAGAGAAATGACCATCCACCCTGAAATAGAGAAGTGATGATCCACTCTGAAATAGTGAAGTGAACATCCATCCTGAGATAGAGAAGTGACCATCCACCCTGTGATAGAAAAGTGACCATCCATCCTGAGATACAGAAGTGACCATCCACCCTGAGATAGAGAAGTGACCATCCACCCTGAAATAGGGAAGTGAACATCCACCCTGAGATAGAAAAGTGACCATTCACCCTGAGATAGAGAAATGACCATCCACCCTGAGATAGAGAAATGTCCATCCACCCTGAGATAGAAAAGTGACCATCCACCCTGCGACACAAAATTGACCATCCACCCTGAGATAGAGAAGAGACCATCCACCCTGAGAAAGAGAAGTAACCATCCACCCTGGGATAGAGACGTGACCATCCACCCTTAGATAGAGAAGTGACCATCCACCCTGAGACAGAGAAGTGACCATCTGCCTCTGAGGCCCTGACATAGAGAACCGACCATCTGCCTCTGAGGCCCTGACATAGAGAAATGACCATCCACCCTGAAATAGAGAAGTGATGATCCACTCTGAAATAGAGAAGTGAACATCCATCCTGAGATACAGAAGTGACCATCCACCCTGTGATAGAAAAGTGACCATCCATCCTGAGATACAGAAGTGACCATCCACCCTGAGATAGAGAAGTGACCATCCACCCTGAAATAGTAAAGTGACCATCCAACCTGAGACAGAAAAGCGACCATCCACCCTGAGATAGAGAAATGACCATTCACCCTGAAATAGGGAAGTGAACATCCACCCTGAGATAGAAAAGTGACCATCCACCCTGAGATAGAAAAATGACCATCCACCCTGAGATAGAGAAATGTCCATCCACCCTGAGATAGAAAAGTGACCATCCAACCTGAGACAGAAAAGCGACCATCCACCCTGAGATAGAGAAATGACCATTCACCCTGAAATAGGGAAGTGAACATCCACCCTGAGATAGAAAAGTGACCATCCACCCTGAGATAGAAAAATGACCATCCACCCTGAGATAGAGAAATGTCCATCCACCCTGAGATAGAAAAGTGACCATCCACCCTGCGACACAAAAGTGACCATCCACCCTGAGATAGAGAAGAGACCATCCACCCTGAGAAAGAGAAGTGACAATCCACCCTGAGATAGGGAAGTGACCATCAACCCTGAGATAGAGAAGTGACCATCCACCCTGAGATAGAGAAGTGACCATCCACCCTGAGATAGAGAAGTGACCATCCACCCTGAGATAGAGAAGTGACCATCCACCCTGAGATAGAGAAGTGACCATCCACCCTGAGATAGAAAAGTGACCATCCACCCTGAGATAGAGAAATGACCATCCACCCTGAGATAGAGAAATGACCATCCACCCTGAGATAGAGAAATGTCCATCCACCCTGAGATAGAAAAGTGACCATCCACCCTGCGACACAAAAGTGACCATCCACCCTGAGATAGAGAAGAGACCATCCAGCCTGAGAAAGAGAAGTAACCATTCACCCTGGGATAGAGACGTGACCATCCACCCTTAGATAGAGAAGTGACCATCCACCCTGAGACAGAGAAGTGACCATCTGCCTCTGAGGCCCTGACATAGAGAACCGACCATCTGCCTCTGAGGCCCTGACATAGAGAAATGACCATCCACCCTGAAATAGAGAAGTGATGATCCACTCTGAAATAGAGAAGTGAACATCCATCCTGAGATAGAGAAGTGACCATCCACCCTGTGATAGAAAAGTGACCATCCACCCTGAGATAGAGAAGTGACCATCCACCCTGAAATAGTAAAGTGACCATCCAACCTGAGACAGAAAAGCGACCATCCACCCTGAGATAGAGAAATGACCATTCACCATGAAATAGGGAAGTGAACATCCACCCTGAGATAGAAAAGTGACCATCCACCCTGAGATAGAGAAATGACCATCCACCCTGAGATAGAGAAATGTCCATCCACCCTGAGATAGAAAAGTGACCATCCACCCTGCGACACAAAAGTGACCATCCACCCTGAGATAGAGAAGAGACCATCCACCCTGAGAAAGAGAAGTGACAATCCACCCTGAGATAGAGAAGTGACCATCCACCCTGAGATAGAGAAGTGACCATCCACCCTGAGATAGAGAAGTGACCATCCACCCTGAGATAGAGAAGTGACCATCCACCCTGAGATAGAGAAGTGACCATCCACCCTGAGATAGAGAAGTGACCATCCACACTTAAATAGAAAAGTAACCATCCACCCTGAGAGAGAAAAGTAACCATCCACCCTGAGAGAGAAAAATGACCATCCACCCTGAGATAGAAAAGTGACCATACATCCTGAGATACAGAAGTGACCATCCACCCTGAAAAAGAAAAGTGACCATCCACCCTGAGATAGAGAAATTACCATCCACCCTGAGATAGAGAAGTGATGATCCACCCTGAAATAGAAAAGTGAACATCCACCCTGAGATAGAGAAGTGACCATCCACCCTGAGATAGAAAAGTGACCATCCACCCTGAGACACAAAAGTGACCATCCACCCTGAGACACAAAAGTGACCATCCACCCTGAGATAGAGAAATGACTATCCACCCTGAGATAGTGATGTGATGATCCACCCTGAAATAGAGAAGTGAACATACATCCTGAGATAGAAAAGTGACCATCCACCCTGAGATAGAGAAGTGACCATCCATCCTGAGTTAGAGAAATGTCCATCCACCCTGAGATAAAAAAGTGACCATCCACCCTGTGACACAAAAGTGACCATCCACCCTGAGATAGAGAAGTGACCATCCACCCTGAGATAGAGAAGTGACCATCCACCCTGAGATAGAGAAGTGACCATCCACCCTGAGATAGAGAAGTGACCATCCACCCTGAGATAGAGAAGTGACCATCCACCCTGGGATAGAGACGTGACCATCCACCCTGAGATAGAGAAGTGACCATCCACCCTGAGACAGAGAAGTGACCATCTGCCTCTGAGGCCCTGACATAGAGAACCGACATCTGCCTCTGAGGCCCTGACATAGAGAACCGACATCTGCCTCTGAGGCCCTGACATAGAGAATCGACCATCCAAACTGATAGAAAAGTGACCATACATCCTGAGATACAGAAGTGACCATCCACCCTGAGATAGAGAAGTGACCATCCACCCTGAGATAGAGAAGTGACCATCCACCCTGAGATAGAGAAATGACCATCCACACTTAAATAGAAAAGTAACCATCCACCCTGAGAGAGAAAAGTAACCATCCACCCTGAGACAGAAAAATGACCATCCACCCTGAGATAGAAAAGTGACCATCCACCCTGAGATAGAGAAGTGATGATCCACCCTGAAATAGAGAAGTAAAAATCCATCGTGAGATAGAGAAGTGACCATCCACCCTGAGATAAAAAAGTGACCATCCACCCTGAGACACAAAAGTGACCATCCACCCTGAGACACAAAAGTGACCATCCTCCCTGAGATAGAGAAGTGACCATCCACCCTGAGATAGAGAAGTGACCATCCACCCTGGGATAGAGACGTGACCATCCACCCTGAGATAGAGAAGTGACCATCCACACTGAAATAGAAAAGTGACCATACATCCTGAGATACAGAAGTGACCATCCACCCTGAGATAGAGAAGTGACCATCCACCCTGAGATAGAGAAGTGACCATCCACCCTGAGATAGAGAAATGACCATCCACACTTAAATAGAAAAGTAACCATCCACCCTGAGAGAGAAAAGTAACCATCCACCCTGAGACAGAAAAATGACCATCCACCCTGAGATAGAAAAGTGACCATCCACCCTGAGATAGAGAAGTGATGATCCACCCTGAAATAGAGAAGTAAAAATCCATCGTGAGATAGAGAAGTGACCATCCACCCTGAGATAAAAAAGTGACCATCCACCCTGAGACACAAAAGTGACCATCCACCCTGAGACACAAAAGTGACCATCCTCCCTGAGATAGAGAAGTGACCATCCACCCTGAGATAGAGAAGTGACCATCCACCCTGGGATAGAGACGTGACCATCCACCCTGAGATAGAGAAGTGACCATCCACACTGAAATAGAAAAGTAACCATCCACCCTGAGAGAGAAAAGTAACCATCCACCCTGAGACAGAAAAATGACCATCCACCCTGAGATAGAAAAGTGACCATCCACCCTGAGATAGAGAAGTGATGATCCACCCTGAAATAGAGAAGTAAAAATCCATCGTGAGATAGAGAAGTGACCATCCACCCTGAGATAAAAAAGTGACCATCCACCCTGAGACACAAAAGTGACCATCCTCCTTGAGATAGAGAAGTGACCATCCACCCTGAGATAGAGAAGTGACCATACCACCCCAAGGCCAGATGTCACCGCCAGTTCTGTGAGAAGGTCTGTTAGACGTTCTTCTCTACCTCTTGCATGAGGTTCTTTGTTTTGGTTTCACTTTGTCATCTCCTTTCCTTCTCCCAGCTGTCACCTATTTACACTAATTAGAAAAAATGTGGGGGATTCAGTCAGGGTGGGGTGTGCATGACTGCATGGAGATCGCCACGCCTCCAATATATACTACAAAGAAAAAATGTGGGGGATTCAGTCAGCACAACCCTGTATGCAGGTGCACATCGCTGTGGCGAAATAAATATACAAAGAAAAGAAGACAAATGCAATCGCACTCTGCAACCAGCATTCTGCCCTGCCTCTATGCTGGATGTTAAATGAGGCATTGGTGTACATTTTGGCCAAAGCGTAATAAGCCACTCACGACGTCAAGGTCGCCTCTATGAGTGGTCCCTAACACTAGTTCCTACTTGTTTATGGGCCATGACAGCCACACAAAATGTACACCAATGCCTCATTCAACATCCAGCATGGAGGCAGGGCAGAGTGCTGGTTGCAGAGTGCTATTGCTTTTGCATTTACACTGATTGTCTCCCTTTATATTCCCTCCCATACTGCCTCACTTTGCGGTTTATACTTCTTCCTGGATGAGTTGTTCACTGCTGGAGGCTGCTACTGCTGATTCCTCAGAAAAGTCCTTTTCCTTTATTTGTGTTTCCTTGCTGGTTTGATTCTAGGTGACCCTGACTCCGTCCGTATTAAGTGCAGGGAGCCGGTGGTCGTGTCCCCTCACTATTATAGGGTTTTCAGGTGTCACACAGTCTAGGTACGTGGGGATGCAATCGTCTACCATAAAGACATTTGCATGGGCATAGCAGTCAGGGAGAGCTCTAGGGGTTTTATAGGGCTCACCCATATGTTCCTTAGTTTGTGATCAAGCCAGTCGGATGTTTATTTAGAACTTCCAGCTATCTGCTATACCATCCGTGACACCTGATTACCTTATACAGCCTTCCTGTGGACATCAAGAATTACTGGGCAAATCATAAAATAAACCCGTCCCATGTACCTGAACAACCTGAAAAACTGGTCTATGGACATTCAGTCTGGTATTCACATCTCACCCACCAATACCTACTAATCTCCAGCCCCATAGATGAGGCCTTACACTGTTATCTCCATTACACCATTAACAAGAGGATGTCACCTCATGGATAGAACCACTGTAGAAATATTCACCCCCTATACAACGGCCATAACATTAAAACCTGTATCTCTCTCTCTCTGACCTGCCATAGACTCCACCAGACCTCCGAGGTCTCTTGTGGAATCTGCAGCAGATCCTGTAAGTTGCTGAATGCTGCCTCCATAGACCCCACAGATGAGGATCAAATTGAGATCTGGGAATTTGGAAACAAGTCACCATTTCTATCTCTTTGTCATGTTCCTCACTGTGGCCGTGGCATTATCCTGCTGAGAGAGGGCATTGCCATCAGGGGGCAAGGCTGCCATTATAGGGGTACTTCTCTGTACAATGTTAGGTAGGTGGTACATGTCACATCCACAATGCCAAGACCCAAGCCTTCCAGCAGATCATTGCCCAGAGTATCACACTGCCTCCACCAGCTCTACACATAGCACACCTGGTGCCAACTCTTCCCCAGGTAAGTGACACACACTCAGCCGCCCACATAATATAATGTGATTCGTCAGGCCGTCATCTTCCCATAGCACACCTGGTGCCATATATTCCCCAGGTAAGTGACACACACACATAGACAGCCATCCAAAATAATGTAATATGTTTCCTTAGACCAGGCCGCCTTCTTCCCATAGTGCACCTGGTGCCATCTCTTCTCCAGGTAAGCGATGCACAGATGCCTGGCCATCCACATGATGTAACATGATTCATCAGACCAGGCCGCCTTCCTCCTATAGTGCACCTGGTGCCATCTCTTCTCCAGGTAAGTGACGCACACTCTCCCGGCCGTCCATGATGTAACATGATTTATCAGACCAGGCTGCCTTCTTCCCATAGTGCACCTGGTGCCATCTCTTCTCCAGGTAAGTGACGCACACACACCCGACCGTCCATGATGTAACATGTTTCATCAGACCCGGCCGCCTTCTTCCCATAGTGCACCTGGTGCCATCTCTTCTCCAGGTAAGTGGCGCACACTCACCCGGCCGTCCATGATGTAACATGATTCATCAGACCAGGCCACCTTCTTCCCATAGTGCACCTGGTGCCATCTCTTCTCCAGGTAAGTGGCGCACACTCACCCGGCCGTCCATGATGTAACATGATTCATCAGACCAGGCCACCTTCTTCCCATAGTGCACCTGGTGCCATCTCTTCTCCAGGTAAGTGACGCACACACACCCGACCGTCCATGATGTAACTTGATTCATCAGACCAGGCCGCCTTCTTCCCATAGTGCACCTGGTGCCATCTCTTCTCCAGGTAAGTGACGCACACACACCCGGCCGTCCACATGATGTAACGTGATTCATCAGACCAGGCCACCTTCTTCCCATAGTGCACCTGGTGCCATCTCTTCTCCAGGTAAGTGACGCACACACACCCGGCCGTCCACATGATGTAACATGATTCATCAGACCCGGCCGCCTTCTTCCCATAGTGCACCTGGTGCCATCTCTTCTCCAGGTAAGTGACGCACACACACCCGACCGTCCATGATGTAACTTGATTCATCAGACCAGGCCGCCTTCTTCCCATAGTGCACCTGGTGCCATCTCTTCTCCAGGTAAGTGACGCACACACACCCGGCCGTCCACATGATGTAACGTGATTCATCAGACCAGGCCACCTTCTTCCCATAGTGCACCTGGTGCCATCTCTTCTCCAGGTAAGTGACGCACACTCACCCGGCCGTCCATGATGTAACATGATTCATCAGACCAGGCCGCCTTCTTTCCATAGTGCACCTGGTGCCATCTCTTCTCCAGGTAAGTGACGCACACACACCCGGCCGTCCATGATGTAACATGTTTCATCAGACCAGGCCGCCTTCTTCCCATAGTGCACCTGGTGCCATCTCTTCTCCTGGTAAGTGACGCACACACACCTGGCCATCCCCATGATGTAACATGATTCATCAGACCAGGCTGCCTTCTTCCCATAGTGCACCTAGTGCCATCTCTTCCCCAGGTAAGTGACGCACACACACCTGGCCATCCCCATGATGTAACTTGATTCATCAGACCAGGCCGCCTTCTTCCCATAGTGCACCTGGTGCCATCTCTTCTCCAGGTAAGTGACGCACACACACCCGGTCGTCCATGATGTAACATGATTCATCAGACCAGGCCGCCTTCTTTCCATAGTGCACCTGGTGCCATCTCTTCTCCTGGTAAGTGACGCACACACACCTGGCCGTCCATGATGTAACATGATTCATCAGACCAGGCCTCCTTCTTTCCATAGTGCACCTGGTGCCATCTCTTCTCCAGGTAAGTGACGCACACACACCCGGTCGTCCATGATGTAACATGATTCATCAGACCAGGCTGCCTTCTTCCCATAGTGCACCTGGTGCCATCTCTTCTCCAGGTAAGTGACGCACACACACCCGGTCGTCCATGATGTAACATGATTCATCAGACCAGGCCTCCTTCTTCCCATAGTGCACCTGGTGCCATCTCTTCTCCAGGTAAGTGACGCACACACACCCGGCCGTCCACATGATGTAACATGATTCATCAGACCAGGCCACCTTCTTCCCATAGTGCACCTGGTGCCATCTCTTCTCCAGGTAAGTGACGCACACACACCCGGCCGTCCACATGATGTAACATGTTTCATCAGACCAGGCCGCCTTCTTCCCATAGTGCACCTGGTGCCATCTCTTCTCCAGGTAAGTGACGCACACACACCTGGCCGTCCATGATGTAACATGATCCATCAGACCAGGCCGCCTTCCTCCTATAGTGCACCTGGTGCCATCTCTTCCCCAGGTAAGTGACGCACACACACCCGACCGTCCATGATGTAACATGATCCATCAGACCAGGCCGTCTTCTTCCCATAGTGCACCTGGTGCCATCTCTTCTCCAGGTAAGTGACGCACACACACCCGGCCGTCCACATGATGTAACATGATCCATCAGACCAGGCCGTCTTCTTCCCATAGTGCACCCGGTGCCATCTCTTCTCCAGGTAAGTGACGCACACTCACCCGGCCGTCCATGATGTAACATGATCCATCAGACCAGGCCGTCTTCTTCCCATAGTGCACCTGGTGCCATCTCTTCTCCAGGTAAGTGACGCACACTCACCCGGCCGTCCATGATGTAACATGATCCATCAGACCAGGCCGCCTTCTTCCCATAGTGCACCTGGTGCCATCTCTTCTCCAGGTAAGTGACGCACACACACCTGGCCATCCCCATGATGTAACATGATTCATCAGACCAGGCCGCCTTCTTGCCATAGTGCGCCTGGTGCCATGTCTTCTCCAGGTAAGTGACGCACACACACCTGGCCGTCCATGATGTAAAATTCATCAGACCAGGCCACCTTCTTCCCATAGTGCACCTGGTGCCATCTCTTCTCCAGGTAAGTGACGCACACACACCCGACCGTCCATGATGTAACATGATTCCTCAGGCCAGGCCACCTTCTTCCCATAGTGCACCTGGTGCCATCTCTTCTCCAGGTAAGTGACGCACACTCACCCGGCCGTCCATGATGTAACATGATTCCTCAGACCAGGCCGCCTTCTTCCCATAGTGCACCTGGTGCCATCTCTTCTCCAGGTAAGTGACGCACACTCACCCGGCCGTCCATGATGTAACATGATTCCTCAGACCAGGCCGCCTTCTTCCCATAGTGCACCTGGTGCCATCTCTTCTCCAGGTAAGTGACGCACACACACCCGGCCGTCCACATGATGTAACATGATTCATCAGACCAGGCCGTCTTCTTCCCATAGTGCACCTGGTGCCATCTCTTCTCCAGGTAAGTGACGCACACACACCCGACCGTCCATGATGTAACATGATTCCTCAGGCCAGGCCACCTTCTTCCCATAGTGCACCTGGTGCCATCTCTTCTCCAGGTAAGTGACGCACACACACCCGACCGTCCATGATGTAACATGATTCCTCAGACCAGGCCTCCTTCTTCCCATAGTGCACCTGGTGCCATCTCTTCTCCAGGTAAGTGACGCACACACACCTGGCCGTCCATGATGTAACATGATTCATCAGACCAGTCCTCCTTCTTCCATTGCTGTGGCTCCATGTCCAGACCCCCCCTCCCCCCTCCAAGTCCTGTGTTTTCAGACACGGGCCATAATATTGTCAGCAATTTGCTTCAGAGTAGCTTCATTTTGGGACCAGACCAGATGGGCTACGCGTCACCGCTCACATGTTGGGAGTCATAGTATCTTTACTAATAAAAACCCTGTGTACGTGCTCAGGGCTGTTGTCCGTGCGTGTGTGCCGATTAGTGAAGTGCGCATGCGCGGCGCACAAACCAATCAGCACACACTCCACACACACAGCAGGGACCGCCCAAAGCACCGCGCCGCCGGCCAATAAAAACACGGTGCATCACCCGTGCTCAGGGCTGTTGTCCGTGCGTGTGTGCCGATTAGGCTACTTTCACACCTGCGCTGTGTACATGACTGCCCCCTGCTGCCTGGCAGCACCCGATCTCTTACAGGGGGCTGTGATCCGCACAATTAACCCCTCAGGTGCCGCACCTGAGGGGTTAATTGTGTGGATCTCAGCCCCGCCCCCCCTCCCTCCATAGTATTAAAAGCATTGGTGGCCAGTGCAGCCCCCGACCTCCCTCTCTCCCCAGTATTAAAAGCATTGGTGGCAGTGGCCACAGGCTAACAACCCCCCTCCCCCCCCCCATCATTGGTGGCAGCGGAGCGGCATTTCCGATCGGAGTCCCAGTTTAATCGCTGGGGCTCCGATTGGTTACCATGGCAGCCAGGACGCTACTGTAGTCCTGGCTGCCATGGTTACTTAGCTTATACTTACGTGCGCTGTCTGTGGCCGGCCGGCGCTCCTCCTACTGGTAAGTGACAGGTCTGTGCTATAAGCAATGCGCCGCACAAATGGAGAAAACATTAAACAGAGAACAAAAAAGAGCTTCAGAAAAAATACTGTCTGCAAGCAAAAATGACAACCTTTGCCACCGTTGTTTTTTCTTGGATGGTCCAGGAGGCAGTGGTAAAACGTATCTTTACAAAACCCTTTACAGCCCAGTTCGTGGAGAAGGTAACATTGCCCTCCCTGTAGCCTCAGCAGGTCTAGCAGCCAATCTTCTCGAGGGTGGAAGAACAGACCTCTCTCAGTTCACATTACCTGCTCCGATAGTTGAGAACTCAATATCAAATATGCGTCTCAATCCTGCCGATGCTGAAAATCTGAGACCATCTACAGTGCTCATCTGGGATGAGTGCACAATGACCGCGTCTATCGCTCTTACAGTGGTGGACAAACTGCTAGAAGAAGTAATGGATAACCACAAACCCTTTGGAGGAAAAGTTTTATTACTTTCAGTGGTTCCTCATGGTTGAAGCATGTATAAAGTATAACAAACTGTTGATACTGAATTCAGCCATTGGTTGATCCAAGTTGGCGATGGTGATCCACCACACATTGATGGTTTGCCTGAAGACATGATTGAAATCCCTTCAAAAATTTTATGTACAGGAAATATTGTCAACAACTTTTTTGGAGAAAGAATTCCAGTTGCTGATGTCTCAAAGATAACAAAAAAATGTATTCTTTGCCTAAAGAACTCTGATCTTGATATCATAAATGAAGAGGCGCTAAACATTTTGGAAGGAGATACTGTGACATT
The DNA here is from genome assembly GCF_905171765.1 of Bufo bufo. NCBI lineage: Eukaryota > Metazoa > Chordata > Amphibia > Anura > Bufonidae > Bufo > Bufo bufo. Next base: position 838,763,108 of record NC_053389.1, on the reverse strand, counting down.
CCTCAGCTCAAACTCAATTGATGACTCAACTGAGGAAGATATGCAGAACTATCCTATTGAGTGTCTTAATGAGTTAACGCCGAGGCATAAACTGAACCTTAAAGAGGGAGCAATAATTATGCTCCTCAGAAATATAAACACTAAAAGAGGATTGTGCGATGGAAGCCGCCTCTTTGTGAAAGACTTGAAAAGAAACCTCATTAATGCTCAAGTAATAACAGGTTCAGCGGGAGGGGACATGGTCTTTATTCCACGTATTGATTTAGCTCCATCCTCTACTAATTTGCCATTTACCTTAAGAAGACGACAATTTCCAGTTCCATTAGCCTCTGCCATGACAATTAATAAAGCTCAGGGGCAAACCTTAGAAAAAGTTGCCATTTACCAGTATTCAGCCCCGGTCACTTATATGTAAGAACTTGTAAAGGTTGTAGAAGGTCCTGAACGAGGCCAACTGTTGCCAAATTCAGATAGAATATTTATTGTGTCTAAAGAAATTTTCTAGAAAAATTTCAAGAAGTTAAAAAATACCTTTTCCCTGAATATCTGCTTCAGGTATTGTATATTGCAGATTGTTACTAACTATACTCACTGTATCGTGATAGATACGTTTCCATTTTATTTTTATTATTACTTTCGACTTCTTTCCAAAATATTTTTGACAAAAGAAAATAAAACAAGAAGTACAATGCGGTTAGACGATCCCACTATTGTTTATACACCGCTGTTATTATAACGGGATTATTGTCTAGTAGTTCTATATATAGTAGAATTGCAATCTGATTGGGTCATGCTGGGAGTTGTAGTATTCTATGACTATATTATGGTCGTGTTCAGTGGTTGAGTTATGTTGGGGGTTGTAGTATTCTATGTATACAGTGTAACAGAGTTGTAGATGTTGGGGGTTGTAGTATTCTATGTATACAGTGTAACAGAGTTGTAGATGTTGGGGGTTGTAGTATCTGGTGCTGTAATGAGGTGACGGTGTTTGAAGTGCCTGGAAGGTAAACTAATCCCAGCTTTTATGGCGCATGAACAGGAAGCCTGGAGGAGGACAATAAACTGTCTCTGGGACTTCATCTCCAGCAGTCAGTTAACCCCTGAGGGGCGGAGGGTTACTCCAGGACCTGTACAGACGCAGCCGACCTGGCGGGAGAACGGGGTGTCACACCCCCATCCATAGCAGAATCCCGGACAACCCCTTTAACAGTCACATTCAAATTGAGAGGGGTGTGAATGGTGTGGGGGTCCAGCGGAGGACGCCCTGAATGGACGTATGGTCGACCACCATTCACACTCCAGACCCCAAGTCTAGCAATTCTGTGGAGGCCAAACATGGCTCAGGAACACATTAATACTCCGTAGGTTACAGTATAGAAGCATGTGCACAGGAGGGCGGTATAATACAGCGGTGTTATATACATGTGCACAGGAGGGCGGTATAATACAGCGGTGTTATATACATGTGCACAGGAGGGCAGTATAATACAGCGGTGTTATATAGATGTGCACAGGAGGGCGGTATAATACAGAGGTGTTATATAGATGTGCACAGGAGGGCGGTATAATACAGAGGTGTTATATACATGTGCACAGGAGGGCGGTATAATACAGCGGTGTTATATACATGTGCACAGGAGGGCGGTATAATACAGCGGTGTTATATACATGTGCACAGGAGGGCAGTATAATACAGCGGTGTTATATACATGTGCACAGGAGGGCAGTATAATACAGAGGTGTTATATACATGTGCACAGGAGGGCGGTATAATACAGCGGTGTTATATACATGTGCACAGGAGGGCGGTATAATACAGCGGTGTTATATACATGTGTACAGGAGGGCGGTATAATACAGCGGTGTTATATACATGTGCACAGGAGGGCGGTATAATACAGTGGTGTTATATACATGTGTACAGGAGGGCGGTATAATACAGCGGTGTTATATACATGTGCACAGGAGGGCGGTATAATACAGCGGTGTTATATACATGTGCACAGGAGGGCGGTATAATACAGCGGTGTTATATACATGTGCACAGGAGGGCGGTATAATACAGCGGTGTTATATACATGTGCACAGGAGGGCAGTATAATACAGCGGTGTTATATAGATGTGCACAGGAGGGCGGTATAATACAGAGGTGTTATATAGATGTGCACAGGAGGGCGGTATAATACAGAGGTGTTATATACATGTGCACAGGAGGGCGGTATAATACAGCGGTGTTATATACATGTGCACAGGAGGGCGGTATAATACAGCGGTGTTATATACATGTGCACAGGAGGGCAGTATAATACAGCGGTGTTATATACATGTGCACAGGAGGGCAGTATAATACAGAGGTGTTATATACATGTGCACAGGAGGGCGGTATAATACAGCGGTGTTATATACATGTGCACAGGAGGGCGGTATAATACAGCGGTGTTATATACATGTGTACAGGAGGGCGGTATAATACAGCGGTGTTATATACATGTGCACAGGAGGGCGGTATAATACAGTGGTGTTATATACATGTGTACAGGAGGGCGGTATAATACAGCGGTGTTATATACATGTGCACAGGAGGGCGGTATAATACAGCGGTGTTATATACATGTGTACAGGAGGGCGGTATAATACAGCGGTGTTATATACATGTGTACAGGAGGGCGGTATAATAGAGCAGTGTTATATAGATGTGCACAGGAGGGCGGTTTAATACAGCGGTGTTATATACATGTGCACAGGAGAGCGGTATAATACAGAGGTGTTATATACATGTGCACAGGAGGGCGGTATAATACAGCGGTGTTATATACATGTGCACAGGAGGGCGGTATAATACAGCGGTGTTATATACATGTGCACAGGAGGGCGGTATAATACAGCGGTGTTATATACATGTGTACAGGAGGGCGGTATAATACAGCGGTGTTATATACATGTGCACAGGAGGGCGGTATAATACAGCGGTGTTATATACATGTGCACAGGAGGGCGGTATAATACAGCGGTGTTATATACATGTGCACAGGAGGGCGGTATAATACAGCGGTGTTATATAGATGTGTACAGGAGGGCGGTATAATAGAGCGGTGTTATATACATGTGTACACGAGGGCGGTATAATACAGCGGTGTTATATACATGTGCACAGGAGGGCGGTATAATACAGCGGTGTTATATACATGTGCACAGGAGGGCGGTATAATACAGCGGTGTTATATACATGTGCACAGGAGGGCGGTATAATACAGCGGTGTTATATACATGTGTACAGGAGGGCGGTATAATACAGCGGTGTTATATACATGTGTACAGGATGGCGGTATAATACAGCGGTGTTATATACATGTGCACAGGAGGGCGGTATAATACAGAGGTGTTATATACATGTGCACAGGAGGGCGGTATAATACAGCGGTGTTATATACATGTGCACAGGAGGGCGGTATAATACAGCGGTGTTATATACATGTGCACAGGAGGGCGGTATAATACAGCGGTGTTATATACATGTGTACAGGAGGGCGGTATAATACAGCGGTGTTATATACATGTGCACAGGAGGGCGGTATAATACAGTGGTGTTATATACATGTGTACAGGAGGGCGGTATAATACAGCGGTGTTATATACATGTGCACAGGAGGGCGGTATAATACAGCGGTGTTATATACATGTGTACAGGAGGGCGGTATAATACAGCGGTGTTATATACATGTGTACAGGAGGGCGGTATAATAGAGCAGTGTTATATAGATGTGCACAGGAGGGCGGTTTAATACAGCGGTGTTATATACATGTGCACAGGAGGGCGGTATAATACAGAGGTGTTATATACATGTGCACAGGAGGGCGGTATAATACAGCGGTGTTATATACATGTGCACAGGAGGGCGGTATAATACAGCGGTGTTATATACATGTGCACAGGAGGGCGGTATAATACAGCGGTGTTATATACATGTGTACAGGAGGGCGGTATAATACAGCGGTGTTATATACATGTGCACAGGAGGGCGGTATAATACAGCGGTGTTATATACATGTGCACACGAGGGCGGTATAATACAGCGGTGTTATATACATGTGCACAGGAGGGCGGTATAATACAGCGGTGTTATATACATGTGCACAGGAGGGCGGTATAATACAGCGGTGTTATATACATGTGCACAGGAGGGCGGTATAATACAGCGGTGTTATATACATGTGTACAGGAGGGCGGTATAATACAGCGGTGTTATATACATGTGTACAGGAGGGCGGTATAATACAGCGGTGTTATATACATGTGCACAGGAGGGCGGTATAATACAGCGGTGTTATATACATGTGCACAGGAGTGCGGTATAATACAGCGGTGTTATATACATGTGTACAGAAGGGCGGTATAATACAGCGGTGTTATATACATGTGCACAGGAGGGCGGTATAATACAGCGGTGTTATATACATGTGTACAGGAGGGCGGTATAATACAGCAGTGTTATATACATGTGTACAGGAGGGCGGTATAATACAGCGGTGTTATATACATGTGCACAGGAGGGCAGTATAATACAGCGGTGTTATATACATGTGCACAGGAGGGCGGTATAATACAGCGGTGTTATATACATGTGTACAGGAGGGCGGTATAATACAGCAGTGTTATATACATGTGTACAGGAGGGCGGTATAATACAGCGGTGTTATATACATGTGTACAGGAGGGCGGTATAATACAGCGGTGTTATATACATGTGTACAGGAGGGCGGTATAATACAGCGGTGTTATATACATGTGCACAGGAGGGCAGTATAATACAGCGGTGTTATATACATGTGCACAGGAGGGCGGTATAATACAGCGGTGTTATATACATGTGTACAGGAGGGCAATATAATACAGCGGTGTTATATACATGTGCACAGGAGGATGGTATAATACAGCGGTGTTATATACATGTGTACAGGAGGGCAATATAATACAGCAGTGTTATATACATGTACACAGGAGGGCGGTATAATACAGCGGTGTTATATACATGTGCTCAGGAGGGCGGTATAATACAGCGGTGTTATATACATGTGCACAGGAGGGAGGTATAATACAGCGGTGTTATATACATGTGCACAGGAGGGCGGTATAATACAGCGGTGTTATATACATGTGCACAGGAGGGCGGTATAATACAGCGGTGTTATATACATGTGCACAGGAGGGCGGTATAATACAGCGGTGTTATATACATGTGCACAGGAGGGCGGTATAATACAGCGGTGTTATATACATGTGTACAGGAGGGCGGTATAATACAGCGGTGTTATATACATGTGTACAGGAGGGCAATATAATACAGCGGTGTTATATACATGTGTACAGGAGGGCGGTATAATACAGCGGTGTTATATACATGTGTACAGGAGGGCGGTATAATACAGCGGTGTTATATACATGTGCACAGGAGGGCGGTATAATACAGCGGTGTTATATACATGTGTACAGGAGGGCGGTATAATACAGCGGTGTTATATACATGTGCACAGGAGGGCGGTATAATACAGCGGTGTTATATACATGTGCACAGGAGGGCGGTATAATACAGCGGTGTTATATACATGTGTACAGGAGGGCGGTATAATACAGCGGTGTTATATACATGTGTACAGGAGGGCGGTATAATAGAGCAGTGTTATATACATGTGTACAGGAGGGCGGTATAATACAGCGGTGTTATATACATGTGCACAGGAGGGCAGTATAATACAGCGGTGTTATATACATGTGTACAGGAGGGCAATATAATACAGCGGTGTTATATACATGTGCACAGGAGGGCGGTATAATACAGCAGTGTTATATACATGTGCACAGGAGGGCAGTATAATACAGCGGTGTTATATACATGTGTACAGGAGGGCAATATAATACAGCGGTGTTATATACATGTGCACAGGAGGGCGGTATAATACAGCGGTGTTATATACATGTGCACAGGAGGGCGGTATAATACAGCGGTGTTATATACATGTGTACAGGAGGGCGGTATAATACAGCGGTGTTATATACATGTGTACAGGAGGGCGGTATAATAGAGCAGTGTTATATACATGTGTACAGGAGGGCGGTATAATACAGCGGTGTTATATACATGTGCACAGGAGGGCAGTATAATACAGCGGTGTTATATACATGTGCACAGGAGGGCAGTATAATACAGCGGTGTTATATACATGTGCACAGGAGGGCGGTATAATACAGCGGTGTTATATACATGTGCACAGGAGGGCGGTATAATACAGCGGTGTTATATACATGTGCACAGGAGGGCAGTATAATACAGCGGTGTTATATACATGTGTACAGGAGGGCGGTATAATACAGCGGTGTTATATAGATGTGTACAGGAGGGCGGTATAATACAGCGGTGTTATATACATGTGCACAGGAGGGCGGTATAATACAGCGGTGTTATATACATGTACACAGGAGGGCGGTATAATACAGCGGTGTTATATACATGTGCTCAGGAGGGCGGTATAATAGAGCAGTGTTATATAGATGTGCACAGGAGGGCGGTATAATACAGCAGTGTTATATACATGTGCACAGGAGGATGGTATAATACAGCGGTGTTATATACATGTGCACAGGAGGGCGGTATAATACAGCGGTGTTATATACATGTGTACAGGAGGGCGGTATAATACAGCGGTGTTATATACATGTGCACAGGAGGGCAGTATAATACAGTGGTGTTATATACATGTGCACAGGAGGGCGGTATAATACAGCAGTGTTATATACATGTGCACAGGAGGGCGGTATAATACAGCGGTGTTATATACATGTGCACAGAAGGGCGGTATAATACAGCGGTGTTATATACATGTGTACAGGAGGGCGGTATAATACAGCAGTGTTATATACATGTGCACAGGAGGGCAGTATAATACAGCGGTGTTATATACATGTGCACAGAAGGGCGGTATAATACAGCGGTGTTATATACATGTGTACAGGAGGGCGGTATAATACAGCAGTGTTATATACATGTGCACAGGAGGGCGGTATAATACAGCGGTGTTATATACATGTGCACAGGAGGGCGGTATAATACAGCGGTGTTATATACATGTGCACAGGAGGGCGGTATAATACAGCGGTGTTATATACATGTGCACAGGAGGGCGGTATAATACAGCGGTGTTATATACATGTGCACAGGAGGGCGGTATAATACAGCGGTGTTATATACATGTGCACAGGAGGGCGGTATAATACAGAGGTGTTATATACATGTGTACAGGGGGGCGGTATAATACAGCGGTGTTATATACATGTGCACAGGAGGGTGGTATAATACAGAGGTGTTATATACATGTGCACAGGAGGGCGGTACAATACAGCAGTGTTATATACATGTGCTCAGGAGGGCGGTATAATACAGCGGTGTTATATACATGTGTACAGGAGGATGGTATAATACAGCGGTGTTATATACATGTGTACAGGAGGGCAATATAATACAGCGGTGTTATATACATGTACACAGGAGGGCGGTATAATACAGCGGTGTTATATACATGTGCACAGGAGGGCGGTATAATACAGCAGTGTTATATACATGTGTACAGGAGGGCGGTATAATACAGCAGTGTTATATACATGTGCACAGGAGGGCGGTATAATAGAGCAGTGTTATATAGATGTGCTCAGGAGGGCGGTATAATACAGCGGTGTTATATACATGTGTACAGGAGGGCGGTATAATACAGCGGTGTTATATACATGTGTACAGGAGGGCAGTATAATACAGCGGTGTTATATACATGTGCACAGGAGGGCGGTATAATACAGCGGTGTTATATACATGTGTACAGGAGGGCGGTATAATACAGCGGTGTTATATAGATGTGCTCAGGAGGGCGGTATAATAGAGCAGTGTTATATACATGTGTACAGGAGGGCGGTATAATACAGCGGTGTTATATACATGTGCACAGGAGGGCGGTATAATACAGCAGTGTTATATACATGTGCACAGGAGGGCGGTATTATACAGCGGTGTTATATAGATGTGCACAGGAGGGCGGTATAATACAGCGGTGTTATATACATGTGCACAGGAGGGCGGTATAATACAGCGGTGTTATATACATGTGCACAGAAGGACGGTATAATACAGCGGTGTTATATACATGTGCACAGGAGGGCGGTATAATACAGCGGTGTTATATACATGTGTACAGGAGGGCGGTATAATACAGCGGTGTTATATACATGTGCACAGGAGGGCGGTATAATACAGCGGTGTTATATACATGTGCACAGGAGGGCGGTATAATACAGCGGTGTTATATAGATGTGCTCAGGAGGGCAATATAATACAGCAGTGTTATATACATGTACACAGGAGGGCGGTATAATACAGCGGTGTTATATACATGTGCTCAGGAGAGCGGTATAATACAGCGGTGTTATATACATGTGTACAGGAGGGCGGTATAATACAGCGGTGTTATATACATGTGCACAGGAGGGAGGTATAATACAGCGGTGTTATATACATGTGCACAGGAGGGCGGTATAATACAGCGGTGTTATATACATGTGCACAGGAGGGCGGTATAATACAGCGGTGTTATATACATGTGTACAGGAGGGCGGTATAATACAGCGGTGTTATATACATGTGCACAGGAGGGCGGTATAATACAGCAGTGTTATATACATGTGTACAGAAGGGCGGTATAATACAGCAATGTTATATAGATGTGCACAGGAGGGCGGTATAATACAGCGGTGTTATATACATGTGCACAGGAGGGCGGTATAATACAGCGGTGTTATATACATGTGTACAGGAGGGCGGTATAATACAGCGGTGTTATATACATGTGTACAGGAGGGCGGTATAATAGAGCAGTGTTATATACATGTGTACAGGAGGGCGGTATAATACAGCGGTGTTATATACATGTGCACAGGAGGGCGGTATAATACAGCGGTGTTATATACATGTGCACAGGAGGGCAGTATAATACAGCGGTGTTATATACATGTGTACAGGAGGGCAATATAATACAGCGGTGTTATATACATGTGTACAGGAGGGCGGTATAATAGAGCAGTGTTATATACATGTGTACAGGAGGGCGGTATAATACAGCGGTGTTATATACATGTGCACAGGAGGGCGGTATAATACAGCGGTGTTATATACATGTGCACAGGAGGGCGGTATAATACAGCGGTGTTATATACATGTGCACAGGAGGGCGGTATAATACAGCGGTGTTATATACATGTGCACAGGAGGGCAGTATAATACAGCAGTGTTATATACATGTGTACAGGAGGGCGGTATAATACAGCAGTGTTATATACATGTGCACAGGAGGGCGGTATAATACAGCAGTGTTATATACATGTGCACAGGAGGGCGGTATAATACAGCAGTGTTATATACATGTGCACAGGAGGACGGTATAATACAGCGGTGTTATATAGATGTGCACAGGAGGGCGGTATAATACAGCGGTGTTATATACATGTGTACAGGAGGGCGGTATAATACAGCAGTGTTATATACATGTGCACAGGAGGGCGGTATAATACAGCAGTGTTATATACATGTGCACAGGAGGGCGGTATAATACAGCAGTGTTATATACATGTGCACAGGAGGACGGTATAATACAGCGGTGTTATATAGATGTGCACAGGAGGGCGGTATAATACAGCGGTGTTATATACATGTGTACAGGAGGGCGGTATAATACAGCAGGGTTATATACATGTGCACAGGAGGGCGGTATAATACAGCAGTGTTATATACATGTGCACAGGAGGGCGGTATAATACAGCAGTGTTATATACATGTGCACAGGAGGACGGTATAATACAGCGGTGTTATATAGATGTGCACAGGAGGGCGGTATAATACAGCGGTGTTATATACATGTGTACAGGAGGGCGGTATAATACAGCAGTGTTATATACATGTGCACAGGAGGGCGGTATAATACAGCAGTGTTATATACATGTGCACAGGAGGGCGGTATAATACAGCGGTGTTATATACATGTGTACTGGAGGGCGGTATAATAGAGCAGTGTTATATACATGTGTACAGGAGGGCGGTATAATACAGCGGTGTTATATACATGTGCACAGGAGGGCAGTATAATACAGCAGTGTTATATACATGTGTACAGGAGGGCGGTATAATACAGCGGTGTTATATACATGTGTACAGGAGGGCGGTATAATACAGCGGTGTTATATACATGTGTACAGGAGGGCGGTATAATACAGCAGTGTTATGTACATGTGCACAGGAGGGCGGTATAATACAGCGGTGTTATATACATGTGTACAGGAGGGCGGTATAATACAGCGGTGTTATATACATGTGTACAGGAGGGCGGTATAATAGAGCAGTGTTATATACATGTGTACAGGAGGGCGGTATAATACAGCGGTGTTATATACATGTGCACAGGAGGGCAGTATAATACAGCGGTGTTATATACATGTGCACAGGAGGGCAGTATAATACAGCGGTGTTATATAGATGTGCACAGGAGGGCGGTATAATACAGCGGTGTTATATACATGTGTACAGGAGGGCGGTATAATACAGCAGTGTTATATACATGTGCACAGGAGGGCGGTATAATACAGCGGTGTTATATACATGTGCACAGGAGGGCGGTATAATACAGCGGTGTTATATACATGTGCACAGGAGGGCAGTATAATACAGCGGTGTTATATACATGTGTACAGGAGGGCGGTATAATACAGAGGTGTTATATACATGTGCACAGGAGGGCGGTATAATACAGCGGTGTTATATACATGTACACAGGAGGGCGGTATAATACAGCGGTGTTATATAGATGTGTACAGGAGGGCGGTATAATACAGCGGTGTTATATACATGTACACAGGAGGGCGGTATAATACAGCGGTGTTATATACATGTGCTCAGGAGGGCGGTATAATAGAGCAGTGTTATATAGATGTGCACAGGAGGGCGGTATAATACAGCAGTGTTATATACATGTGCACAGGAGGGCGGTATAATACAGCGGTGTTATATAGATGTGTACAGGAGGACGGTATAATACAGCAGTGTTATATACATGTGCACAGGAGGGCGGTATAATACAGCGGTGTTATATACATGTGCACAGGAGGGCGGTATAATACAGAGGTGTTATATACATGTGCACAGGAGGATGGTATAATACAGCGGTGTTATATACATGTGCTCAGGAGGGCGGTATAATACAGAGGTGTTATATAGATGTGTACAGGAGGACGGTATAATACAGCAGTGTTATATACATGTGCACAGGAGGGCGGTATAATACAGCGGTGTTATATACATGTGCACAGGAGGGCGGTATAATACAGAGGTGTTATATACATGTGCACAGGAGGATGGTATAATACAGCGGTGTTATATACATGTGTACAGGAGGGCAATATAATACAGCGGTGTTATATACATGTACACAGGAGGGCGGTATAATACAGCGGTGTTATATACATGTGCACAGGAGGGCGGTATAATACAGCGGTGTTATATACATGTGCACAGGAGGGCGGTATAATACAGCAGTGTTATATACATGTGTACAGGAGGGCAGTATAATACAGCGGTGTTATATACATGTGTACAGGAGGGCGGTATAATACAGCGGTGTTATATACATGTGCACAGGAGGGCGGTATAATACAGCGGTGTTATATACATGTGCACAGGAGGATGGTATAATACAGCGGTGTTATATACATGTGTACAGGAGGGCAATATAATACAGCGGTGTTATATACAGGTACACAGGAGGGCGGTATAATACAGCGGTGTTATATACATGTGCACAGGAGGGCGGTATAATACAGCGGTGTTATATACATGTGCACAGGAGGGCGGTATAATACAGCAGTGTTATATACATGTGTACAGGAGGGCAGTATAATACAGCGGTGTTATATACATGTGTACAGGAGGGCGGTATAATACAGCGATGTTATATACATGTGCACAGGAGGGCGGTATAATACAGCGGTGTTATATACATGTGCACAGGAGGGCGGTATAATACAGCAGTGTTATATACATGTGCACAGGAGGGCGGTATTATACAGCGGTGTTATATAGATGTGCACAGGAGGGCGGTATAATAGAGCAGTGTTATATACATGTGTACAGGAGGGCGGTATAATACAGCGGTGTTATATACATGTGCACAGGAGGGCGGTATAATACAGCAGTGTTATATACATGTGCACAGGAGGGCGGTATTATACAGCGGTGTTATATAGATGTGCACAGGAGGGCGGTATAATACAGCGGTGTTATATACATGTGCACAGGAGGGCGGTATAATACAGCGGTGTTATATACATGTGCACAGAAGGACGGTATAATACAGCGGTGTTATATACATGTGCACAGGAGGGCGGTATAATACAGCGGTGTTATATACATGTGCACAGGAGGGCGGTATAATACAGCGGTGTTATATAGATGTGCTCAGGAGGGCGGTATAATAGAGCAGTGTTATATACATGTGCACAGGAGGGCGGTATAATACAGCGGTGTTATATACATGTGTACAGGAGGACGGTATAATACAGCGGTGTTATATAGATGTGTACAGGAGGGCGGTATAATAGAGCGGTGTTATATACATGTGTACAGGAGGGCAATATAATACAGCAGTGTTATATACATGTACACAGGAGGGCGGTATAATACAGCGGTGTTATATACATATGTACAGGAGGGCGGTATAATACAGCGGTGTTATATACATGTGCACAGGAGGGCGGTATAATACAGCGGTGTTATATACATGTGCACAGAAGGACGGTATAATACAGCGGTGTTATATACATGTGTACAGGAGGACGGTATAATACAGCGGTGTTATATACATGTGCACAGGAGGGCGGTATAATACAGCGGTGTTATATACATGTGCACAGGAGGGCGGTATAATACAGAGGTGTTATATACATGTGCACAGGAGGGCGGTATAATACAGCGGTGTTATATACATGTGCACAGGAGGGCGGTATAATACAGCGGTGTTATATACATGTGTACAGGAGGGCGGTATAATACAGCGGTGTTATATACATGTGCACAGGAGGGCGGTATAATACAGCGGTGTTATATACATGTGCACAGGAGGGCGGTATAATACAGCGGTGTTATATACATGTGTACAGGAGGGCGGTATAATACAGCGGTGTTATATACATGTGCACAGGAGGGCGGTATAATACAGCGGTGTTATATACATGTGTACAGGAGGGCGGTATAATACAGCGGTGTTATATACATGTGTACAGGAGGGCGGTATAATACAGCGGTGTTATATACATGTGCACAGGAGGGCAGTATAATACAGCAGTGTTATATACATGTGTACAGGAGGGCGGTATAATACAGCGGTGTTATATACATGTGCACAGGAGGGCGGTATAATACAGCGGTGTTATATAGATGTGCACAGGAGGGCGGTATAATACAGCGGTGTTATATAGATGTGTACAGGAGGGCGGTATAATACAGCGGTGTTATATACATGTGCACAGGAGGGCGGTATAATACAGCGGTGTTATATACATGTGTACAGGAGGACGATATAATACAGCGGTGTTATATACATGTACACAGGAGGGCGGTATAATACAGCGGTGTTATATACATGTGCACAGGAGGGCGGTATAATACAGAGGTGTTATATAGATGTGCACAGGAGGGCGGTATAATACAGCGGTGTTATATACATGTGCACAGGAGGGCGGTATTATACAGCGGTGTTATATAGATGTGCACAGGAGGGCGGTATAATACAGCGGTGTTATATAGATGTGCACAGGAGGGCGGTATAATACAGCGGTGTTATATAGATGTGCACAGGAGGGCGGTATTATACAGCGGTGTTATATAGATGTGCACAGGAGGGCGGTATAATACAGCGGTGTTATATACATGTGCACAGGAGGGCGGTATAATACAGCGGTGTTATATACATGTGTACAGGAGGGCGGTATAATACAGCGGTGTTATATACATGTGCACAGGAGGGCGGTATAATACAGCGGTGTTATATACATGTGTACAGGAGGACGATATAATACAGCGGTGTTATATACATGTACACAGGAGGGCGGTATAATACAGCGGTGTTATATACATGTGCACAGGAGGGCGGTATAATACAGCGGTGTTATATACATGTGCACAGTAGGACGATATAATACAGCGGTGTTATATACATGTGTACAGGAGGGCGGTATAATACAGCGGTGTTATATAGATGTGTACAGGAGGGCGGTATTATACAGCGGTGTTATATACATGTGTACAGGAGGGCGGTATAATACAGCGGTGTTATATACATGTGTACAGAAGGGCGGTATAATACAGCGGTGTTATATAGATGTGCACAGGAGGGCGGTATAATACAGCGGTGTTATATACATGTGCACAGAAGGACGGTATAATACAGCGGTGTTATATACATGTGCACAGGAGGGCGGTATAATACAGCAGTGTTATATACATGTGCACAGGAGGGCGGTATTATACAGCAGTGTTGTATAGATGTGCTCAGGAGGGCGGTATAATACAGCGGTGTTATATACATGTGCACAGGAGGGCGGTATAATACAGCGGTGTTATATAGATGTGCTCAGGAGGGCGGTATAATAGAGCAGTGTTATATACATGTGCACAGGAGGACGGTATAATACAGCGGTGTTATATACATGTGCACAGGAGGGCAGTATAATACAGCGGTGTTATATACATGTGTACAGGAGGGCGGTATAATACAGCGGTGTTATATACATGTGTACAGGAGGACGGTATAATACAGCGGTGTTATATACATGTGCTGAGGAGGGCGGTATAATACAGCGGTGTTATATACATGTGTACAGGAGGGCGGTATAATACAGCGGTGTTATATACATGTGTACAGGAGGGCGGTATAATACAGCGGTGTTAAATACATGTGCACAGGAGGGCGGTATAATACAGCGGTGTTATATAGATGTGCACAGGAGGGCGGTATAATACAGTGGTGTTATATACATGTGCACAGGAGGGCGGTATAATACAGCGGTGTTATATACATGTGCACAGGAGGGCGGTATAATACAGTGATGTTATATACATGTGTACAGGAAGGCGGTATAATAGAGCGGTGTTATATACATGTGTACAGGAGGACGGTATAATACAGCGGTGTTATATAGATGTGTACAGGAGGGCGGTATAATACAGCGGTGTTATATACATGTACACAGGAGGGCGGTATAATACAGCGGTGTTATATACATGTGCACAGGAGGGCGGTATAATACAGCGGTGTTATATACATGTGTACAGGAGGGCGGTATAATACAGCGGTGTTATATACATGTGTACAGGAGGGCGGTATAATACAGCGGTGTTATATAGATGTGCACAGGAGGACGGTATAATACAGCGGTGTTATATACATGTGCACAGGAGGGCGGTATAATACAGCGGTGTTATATAGATGTGTACAGGAGGGTGGTATAATACAGCGGTGTTATATACATGTGTACAGGAGGGCGGTATAATACAGCGGTGTTATATACATGTGTACAGGAGGGCGGTATAATACAGCGGTGTTATATACATGTGTACAGGAGGGCGGTATAATACAGCGGTGTTATATAGATGTGCACAGGAGGACGGTATAATACAGCGGTGTTATATACATGTGCACAGGAGGGCGGTATAATACAGCGGTGTTATATAGATGTGTACAGGAGGGCGGTATAATACAGCGGTGTTATATACATGTGCACAGGAGGGCGGTATAATACAGCGGTGTTATATACATGTGTACAGGAGGGCGGTATAATACAGCGGTGTTATATAGATGTGTACAGGAGGGCGGTATAATACAGCAGTGTTATATAGATGTGCACAGGAGGGCGGTATAATACAGCGGTGTTATATACATGTGTACAGGAGGGCGGTATAATACAGCGGTGTTATATACATGTGCACAGGAGGACGGTATAATACAGCAGTGTTATATACATGTGCACAGGAGGGCGGTATAATACAGCGGTGTTATATACATGTGTACAGGAGGGCGGTATAATACAGCGGTGTTATATAGATGTGTACAGGAGGGCGGTATAATACAGCGGTGTTATATACATGTGCACAGGAGGGCGGTATAATACAGCGGTGTTATATACATGTGCACAGGAGGGCGGTATAATACAGCGGTGTTATATACATGTGCACAGGAGGGCGGTATAATACAGCGGTGTTATATACATGTACACAGGAGGGCGGTATAATACAGCGGTGTTATATACATGTGCACAGGAGGGCGGTATAATACAGCGGTGTTATATACATGTGCACAGGAGGGCGGTATAATACAGCGGTGTTATATACATGTGCTGAGGAGGGCAGTATAATACAGCGGTGTTATATACATGTGTACAGGAGGGCGGTATAATACAGCGGTGTTATATACATGTGTACAGGAGGGCGGTATAATACAGCGGTGTTATATACATGTGCACAGTTGGGCGGTATAATAAAGCGGTGTTATATAGATGTGTACAGGAGGGCGGTATAATAGAGCGGTGTTATATACATGTGCACAGGAGGGCGGTATAATACAGCAGTGTTATATACATGTGCACAGGAGGGCGGTATAATACAGCGGTGTTATATACATGTGCACAGAAGGACGGTATTATACAGCGGTGTTATATAGATGTGCACAGGAGGGCGGTATAATACAGCGGTGTTATATACATGTGCACAGGAGGGCGGTATAATACAGCGGTGTTATATACATGTGCACAGGGGGGCGGTATAATACAGCAGTGTTATATACATGTGTACAGGAGGGCGGTATAATACAGCGGTGTTATATACATGTGCACAGGAAGGCGGTATAATACAGCAGTGTTATATACATGTGCACAGGAGGGCGGTATAATACAGCGGTGTTATATACATGTGTACAGGAGGGCGGTATAATACAGCGGTGTTATATACATGTGTACAGGAGGGCGGTATAATACAGCGGTGTTATATAGATGTGTACAGGAGGGCGGTATTATACAGCGGTGTTATATACATGTGTACAGGAGGGCGGTATAATACAGCGGTGTTATATACATGTGTACAGAAGGGCGGTATAATACAGCGGTGTTATATAGATGTGTACAGGAGGGCGGTATAATACAGCGGTGTTATATACATGTGTACAGGAGGGCGGTATAATACAGCAGTGTTATATACATGTGCACAGGAGGGCGGTATAATACAGCGGTGTTATATACATGTGTACAGAAGGGCGGTATAATACAGCGGTGTTATATACATGTGTACAGGAGGGCGGTATAATACAGCGGTGTTATATACATGTGTACAGGAGGGCGGTATAATACAGCGGTGTTATATACATGTGTACAGGAGGGCGGTATAATACAGCGGTGTTATATACATGTGCACAGGAGGGCGGTATAATACAGCAGTGTTATATACATGTGTACAGGAGGGCGGTATAATACAGCGGTGTTATATACATGTGCACAGGAGGGCGGTATAATACAGCGGTGTTATATACATGTGCACATGAGGGCGGTATAATACAGCGGTGTTATATACATGTGCACAGGAGGGCGGTATAATACAGTGGTGTTATATATATGTGTACAGGAGGGCGGTATAATACAGCGGTGTTATATACATGTGTACAGGAGGGCGGTATAATACAGAGGTGTTATATACATGTGCACAGGAGGGCGGTATAATACAGCGGTGTTATATACATGTGCACAGGAGGGCGGTATAATACAGCGGTGTTATATAGATGTGCACAGGAGGGCGGTATAATACAGCGGTGTTATATAGATGTGCACAGGAAGGCGGTATAATATAGCGGTGTTATATACATGTGCACAGGAGGGCGGTATAATACAGCGGTGTTATATACATGTGTACAGGAGGGCGGTATAATACAGCGGTGTTATATACATGTGTACAAGAGGGCGGTATAATACAGCGGTGTTATATAGATGTGCACAGGAGGGCGGTATAATACAGCGGTGTTATATACATGTGCACAGGAGGGCGGTATAATACAGCGGTGTTATATAGATGTGTACAGGAGGGCGGTATAATACAGCGGTGTTATATACATGTACACAGGAGGGCGGTATAATACAGCAGTGTTATATACATGTGTACAGGAGGGCGGTATAATACAGCGGTGTTATATACATGTGTACAGGAGGGCGGTATAATACAGCGGTGTTATATACATGTGCACAGGAGGGCGGTATAATACAGCGGTGTTATATACATGTGTACAGGAGGGCGGTATAATACAGCAGTGTTATATACATGTGTACAGGAGGGCGGTATAATACAGCGGTGTTATATACATGTGCACAGGAGGGCGGTATAATACAGCAGTGTTATATACATGTGTACAGGAGGGCGGTATAATACAGCGGTGTTATATACATGTGTACAGGAGGGCGGTATAATACAGCGGTGTTATATAGATGTGTACAGGAGGGCGGTATAATACAGCAGTGTTATATACATGTGCACAGGAGGGCGGTATAATACAGCGGTGTTATATAGATGTGCACAGGAGGGCGGTATAATACAGCGGTGTTATATACATGTTTACAGGAGGGCGGTATAATACAGCGGTGTTATATACATGTGCACAGGAGGGCGGTATAATACAGCGGTGTTATATACATGTGCACAGGAGGGCAGTATAATACAGCGGTGTTATATACATGTGTACAGGGGGGCGGTATAATACAGCGGTGTTATATACATGTGTACAGGAGGGCGGTATAATACAGCAGTGTTATATAGATGTGTACAGGAGGACGGTATAATACAGCGGTGTTATATAGATGTGCACAGGAGGACGGTATAATACAGCGGTGTTATATACATGCGCACAGGAGGGCGGTATAATACAGCGGTGTTATATACATGTGTACAGGAGGGCGGTATAATACAGCGGTGTTATATACATGTGTACAGGAGGGCGGTATAATACAGCAGTGTTATATACATGTGTACAGGAGGGCGGTATAATACAGCGGTGTTATATACATGTGTACAGGAGGGCGGTATAATACAGCGGTGTTATATACATGTGTACAGGAGGGCGGTATAATACAGCGGTGTTATATACATGTGTACAGGAGGGCGGTATAATACAGCGGTGTTATATACATGTGCACAGGAGGGCGGTATTATACAGCAGTGTTATATAGATGTGCTCAGGAGGGCGGTATAATAGAGCAGTGTTATATACATGTGTACAGGAGGGCGGTATAATACAGCGGTGTTATATACATGTGCACAGGAGGGCAGTATAATACAGCGGTGTTATATACATGTGCACAGGAGGGCGGTATAATACAGCGGTGTTATATAGATGTGTACAGGAGGGCGGTATAATACAGCGGTGTTATATACATGTGCACAGGAGGGCGGTATAATACAGCGGTGTTATATACATGTGCACAGGAGGGCGGTATAATACAGCGGTGTTATATACATGTGCACAGGAGGGCGGTATAATACAGCGGTGTTATATACATGTGTACAGGAGGGCGGTATAATAGAGCAGTGTTATATAGATGTGTACAGGAGGGCGGTATAATACAGCGGTGTTATATACATGTGCACAGGAGGGCGGTATAATACAGCGGTGTTATATACATGTGCACAGGAGGACGGTATAATACAGTGGTGTTATATACATGTGTACAGGAGGGCGGTATAATACAGCGGTGTTATATAGATGTGCACAGGAGGGCGGTATTATACAGCGGTGTTATATACATGTGCCATCGCTCGTCCCCATACAGAAGCGTTCCTTCCGGACAGTCGCCTGCTCGTCAGTGGAGGAGACACTGCTCGATCTGCTGCTGGCAAATGCCGGATTTTTGTGTGCGCACAATTGATTGGATTTCCCAGTTAATGGGCGTTTTGCTCGTCCGTCGGGTAATGGACGGTAGATTTACACCGCCAGATAACGAGCGTTCCTATGCACAAACATTAGCGATAATCTTTAGGATTCTCAGCCTCTGTACAGCCGACACACAGAGGACACTGCCGCCCCCTGCTGGGAAGATGGGAATTATCCTCCTCCTGATTTAACCAGTAACTGTTCCGTTTTTCCGTTTTTTGTCTCTTTGTCAGTGGAATACTCCACAGGAGAGGAATCGGGAAACACAAGACGTTGTGTGGATGGTGAGATGTAACATCATGGGTTGTGTGCCGCCATATTGGCTTCAATGGATATAACCTGCAGCCGGGGGCGTCACCTTCCCCAACAATTTACACAGTAAAAAGGGGCTGTGGTTTGGGGACGTGGCTTTATGCGCGGTGTTATCGGACACCCGTGGTTTTATCATTTTGGGGATTTTGCACCATTTTATCCTGTTATTTTTAATATAAAATGCTGCACGGCCCTCGTGTGATGAGCGAGCTCTGAGCCTCCAGTGGTTCCAGTGCGGCCCCGGACCCTGCGGCTCTAGACAGGAGCCCACTGTGCCCTGGAGTGTTGTGTAAAGCTAAATCCTCCTCCGTCTGTCAGGAATCTGATAGTCGCCATTACCGCAGTATAACCGACTCCGCAAGATCCAGTAAGGACGGGAGGGCGGTAAAACATGGAGACTATACTGGTGTCTGGTGCCACTAATCTCACTCTGCGTTCATGGCACCAATAAACCCGTCCCAGAGGGGATTAGATGGAGAGCGATCGTCTTCTCACTACTGATCTGGATAAAAGACCGCCATATGTGACCATCAGGGGGGATTAGATGGAGAGCGATCGTCTTCTCACTACTGATCTGGATAAAAGACCGCCATATGTGACCATCAGAGAGGATTAGATGGAGAGCGACCGTCTTCTCACTACTGATGTGGATAAAAGACCGCCATATGTGACCATCAGGGGGGATTAGATGGAGAGCGATCGTCTTCTCACTACTGATCTGGATAAAAGACCGCCATATGTGACCATCAGAGAGGATTAGATGGAGAGCGACCGTCTTCTCACTACTGATGTGGATAAAAGACCGCCATATGTGACCATCAGAGGGGATTAGATGGCGAGCGATCGTCTTCTCACTACTGATGTGGATAAAAGACCGCCATATGTGACCATCAGAGGGGATTAGATGGAGAGCGATCGTCTTCTCACTACTGATCTGGATAAAAGACCGCCATATGTGACCATCAGAGAGGATTAGATGAAGAGCGATCGTCTTCTCACTACTGATCTGGATAAAAGACCGCCATATGTGACCATCAGAGGGGATTAGATGGAGAGCGATCGTCTTCTCACTACTGATCTGGATAAAAGACCGCCATATGTGACCATCAGAGAGGATTAGATGGAGAGCGATCGTCTTCTCACTACTGATCTGGATAAAAGACCGCCATATGTGACCATCAGAGAGGATTAGATGGAGAGCGATCGTCTTCTCACTACTGATCTGGATAAAAGACCGCCATATGTGACCATCAGAGGGGATTAGATGGAGAGCGATCGTCTTCTCACTACTGATGTGGATAAAAGACCGCCATATGTGACCATCAGAGAGGATTAGATGGAGAGCGATCGTCTTCTCACTACTGATCTGGATAAAAGACCGCCATATGTGACCATCAGAGGGGATTAGATGGAGAGCGATCGTCTTCTCACTACTGATGTGGATAAAAGACCGCCATATGTGACCGTCAGAGGGGATTAGATGGAGAGCGATCGTCTTCTCACTACTGATCTGGATAAAAGACCGCCATATGTGACCATCAGAGAGGATTAGATGAAGAGCGATCGTCTTCTCACTACTGATCTGGATAAAAGACCGCCATATGTGACCATCAGAGGGGATTAGATGGAGAGCGATCGTCTTCTCACTACTGATCTGGATAAAAGACCGCCATATGTGACCATCAGAGAGGATTAGATGGAGAGCGATCGTCTTCTCACTACTGATCTGGATAAAAGACCGCCATATGTGACCATCAGAGAGGATTAGATGGAGAGCGATCGTCTTCTCACTACTGATCTGGATAAAAGACCGCCATATGTGACCATCAGAGGGGATTAGATGGAGAGCGATCGTCTTCTCACTACTGATGTGGATAAAAGACCGCCATATGTGACCATCAGAGGGGATTAGATGGAGAGCGATCGTCTTCTCACTACTGATCTGGATAAAAGACCGCCATATGTGACCATCAGAGAGGATTAGATGGAGAGCGATCGTCTTCTCACTACTGATCTGGATAAAAGACCGCCATATGTGACCATCAGAGGGATTAGATGGAGAGCGATCGTCTTCTCACTACTGATCTGGATAAAAGACCGCCATATGTGACCATCAGAGAGGATTAGATGGAGAGCGATCGTCTTCTCACTACTGATGTGGATAAAAGACCGCTATATGTGACCATCAGAGGGGATTAGATGGAGAGCGATCGTCTTCTCACTACTGATCTGGATAAAAGACCGCCATATGTGACCATCAGAGGGGATTAGATGGAGAGCGATCGTCTTCTCACTACTGATCTGGATAAAAGACCGCCATATGTGACCATCAGAGGGGATTAGATGGCGAGCGATCGTCTTCTCACTACTGATCTGGATAAAAGACCGCCATATGTGACCATCAGAGGGGATTAGATGGAGAGCGATCGTCTTCTCACTACTGATGTGGATAAAAGACCGCCATATGTGACCATCAGAGGGGATTAGATGGAGAGCGATCGTCTTCTCGATACTGATCTGGATAAAAGACCGCCATATGTGATCATCAGAGGGGATTAGATGGAGAGAGATCGTCTTCTCACTACTGATCTGGATAAAAGACCGCCATATGTGACATCAGAGAGGATTAGATGGAGAGCGATCGTCTTCTCACTACTGATGTAGATAAAAGACCGCCATATGTGACCATCAGAGGGGATTAGATGGAGAGCGATCGTCTTCTTACTACTGATCTGGATAAAAGACCGCCATATGTGACCATCAGAGGGGATTAGATGGCGAGCGACCGTCTTCTCACTACTGATCTGGATAAAAGACCGCCATATGTGACCATCAGAGAGGATTAGATGGAGAGCGATCGTCTTCTCACTACTGATCTGGATAAAAGACCGCCATATGTGACCATCAGAGGGGATTAGATGGAGAGCGATCGTCTTCTCACTACTGATCTGGATAAAAGACCGCCATATGTGACCATCAGAGAGGATTAGATGGAGAGCGATCGTCTTCTCACTACTGATCTGGATAAAAGACCGCCATATGTGACCATCAGAGGGGATTAGATGGAGAGCGATCGTCTTCTCACTACTGATCTGGATAAAAGACCGCCATATGTGACCATCAGAGGGGATTAGATGGAGAGCGATCGTCTTCTCACTACTGATCTGGATAAAAGACCGCCATATGTGACCATCAGAGGGGATTAGATGGAGAGCGATCGTCTTCTCACTACTGATCTGGATAAAAGACCGCCATATGTGACCATCAGAGGGGATTAGATGGAGAGCGATCGTCTTCTCACTACTGATCTGGATAAAAGACCGCCATATGTGACCATCAGAGGGGATTAGATGGAGAGCGATCGTCTTCTCACTACTGATCTGGATAAAAGACCGCCATATGTGACCATCAGAGAGGATTAGATGGAGAGCGATCGTCTTCTCACTACTGATCTGGATAAAAGACCGCCATATGTGACCATCAGAGGGGATTAGATGGAGAGCGATCGTCTTCTCACTACTGATCTGGATAAAAGACCGCCATATGTGACCATCAGAGGGGATTAGATGGAGAGCGATCGTCTTCTCACTACTGATCTGGATAAAAGACCGCCATATGTGACCATCAGAGGGGATTAGATGGAGAGCGATCGTCTTCTCACTACTGATCTGGATAAAAGACCGCCATATGTGACCATCAGAGGGGATTAGATGGAGAGCGATCGTCTTCTCACTACTGATCTGGATAAAAGACCGCCATATGTGACCATCAGAGGGGATTAGATGGAGAGCGATCGTCTTCTCACTACTGATCTGGATAAAAGACCGCCATATGTGACCATCAGAGGGGATTAGATGGAGAGCGACCGTCTTCTCACTACTGATCTGGATAAAAGACCGCCATATGTGACCATCAGAGGGGATTAGATGGAGAGCGATCGTCTTCTCACTACTGATCTGGATAAAAGACCGCCATATGTGACCATCAGAGGGGATTAGATGGAGAGCGATCGTCTTCTCACTACTGATCTGGATAAAAGACCGCCATATGTGACCATCAGAGGGGATTAGATGGAGAGCGATCGTCTTCTCACTACTGATCTGGATAAAAGACCGCCATATGTGACCATCAGAGGGGATTAGATGGAGAGCGATCGTCTTCTCACTACTGATCTGGATAAAAGACCGCCATATGTGACCATCAGAGGGGATTAGATGGAGAGCGATCGTCTTCTCACTACTGATCTGGATAAAAGACCGCCATATGTGACCATCAGAGGGGATTAGATGGAGAGCGATCGTCTTCTCACTACTGATCTGGATAAAAGACCGCCATATGTGACCATCAGAGGGGATTAGATGGAGAGCGATCGTCTTCTCACTACTGATCTGGATAAAAGACCGCCATATGTGACCATCAGAGGGGATTAGATGGAGAGCGATCGTCTTCTCACTACTGATCTGGATAAAAGACCGCCATATGTGACCATCAGAGGGGATTAGATGGAGAGCGATCGTCTTCTCACTACTGATCTGGATAAAAGACCGCCATATGTGACCATCAGAGGGGATTAGATGGAGAGCGATCGTCTTCTCACTACTGATCTGGATAAAAGACCGCCATATGTGACCATCAGAGGGGATTAGATGGAGAGCGATCGTCTTCTCACTACTGATCTGGATAAAAGACCGCCATATGTGACCATCAGAGGGGATTAGATGGAGAGCGATCGTCTTCTCACTACTGATCTGGATAAAAGACCGCCATATGTGACCATCAGAGGGGATTAGATGGAGAGCGATCGTCTTCTCACTACTGATCTGGATAAAAGACCGCCATATGTGACCATCAGAGGGGATTAGATGGAGAGCGATCGTCTTCTCACTACTGATCTGGATAAAAGACCGCCATATGTGACCATCAGAGGGGATTAGATGGAGAGCGATCGTCTTCTCACTACTGATCTGGATAAAAGACCGCCATATGTGACCATCAGAGGGGATTAGATGGAGAGCGATCGTCTTCTCACTACTGATCTGGATAAAAGACCGCCATATGTGACCATCAGAGGGGATTAGATGGAGAGCGATCGTCTTCTCACTACTGATCTGGATAAAAGACCGCCATATGTGACCATCAGAGGGGATTAGATGGAGAGCGATCGTCTTCTCACTACTGATCTGGATAAAAGACCGCCATATGTGACCATCAGAGGGGATTAGATGGAGAGCGATCGTCTTCTCACTACTGATCTGGATAAAAGACCGCCATATGTGACCATCAGAGGGGATTAGATGGAGAGCGATCGTCTTCTCACTACTGATCTGGATAAAAGACCGCCATATGTGACCATCAGAGGGGATTAGATGGAGAGCGATCGTCTTCTCACTACTGATCTGGATAAAAGACCGCCATATGTGACCATCAGAGGGGATTAGATGGAGAGCGATCGTCTTCTCACTACTGATCTGGATAAAAGACCGCCATATGTGACCATCAGAGGGGATTAGATGGAGAGCGATCGTCTTCTCACTACTGATCTGGATAAAAGACCGCCATATGTGACCATCAGAGGGGATTAGATGGAGAGCGATCGTCTTCTCACTACTGATCTGGATAAAAGACCGCCATATGTGACCATCAGAGGGGATTAGATGGAGAGCGATCGTCTTCTCACTACTGATCTGGATAAAAGACCGCCATATGTGACCATCAGAGGGGATTAGATGGAGAGCGATCGTCTTCTCACTACTGATCTGGATAAAAGACCGCCATATGTGACCATCAGAGGGGATTAGATGGAGAGCGATCGTCTTCTCACTACTGATCTGGATAAAAGACCGCCATATGTGACCATCAGAGGGGATTAGATGGAGAGCGATCGTCTTCTCACTACTGATCTGGATAAAAGACCGCCATATGTGACCATCAGAGGGGATTAGATGGAGAGCGATCGTCTTCTCACTACTGATCTGGATAAAAGACCGCCATATGTGACCATCAGAGGGGATTAGATGGAGAGCGATCGTCTTCTCACTACTGATCTGGATAAAAGACCGCCATATGTGACCATCAGAGGGGATTAGATGGAGAGCGATCGTCTTCTCACTACTGATCTGGATAAAAGACCGCCATATGTGACCATCAGAGGGGATTAGATGGAGAGCGATCGTCTTCTCACTACTGATCTGGATAAAAGACCGCCATATGTGACCATCAGAGGGGATTAGATGGAGAGCGATCGTCTTCTCACTACTGATCTGGATAAAAGACCGCCATATGTGACCATCAGAGGGGATTAGATGGAGAGCGATCGTCTTCTCACTACTGATCTGGATAAAAGACCGCCATATGTGACCATCAGAGGGGATTAGATGGAGAGCGATCGTCTTCTCACTACTGATCTGGATAAAAGACCGCCATATGTGACCATCAGAGGGGATTAGATGGAGAGCGATCGTCTTCTCACTACTGATCTGGATAAAAGACCGCCATATGTGACCATCAGAGGGGATTAGATGGAGAGCGATCGTCTTCTCACTACTGATCTGGATAAAAGACCGCCATATGTGACCATCAGAGGGGATTAGATGGAGAGCGATCGTCTTCTCACTACTGATCTGGATAAAAGACCGCCATATGTGACCATCAGAGGGGATTAGATGGAGAGCGATCGTCTTCTCACTACTGATCTGGATAAAAGACCGCCATATGTGACCATCAGAGGGGATTAGATGGAGAGCGATCGTCTTCTCACTACTGATCTGGATAAAAGACCGCCATATGTGACCATCAGAGGGGATTAGATGGAGAGCGATCGTCTTCTCACTACTGATCTGGATAAAAGACCGCCATATGTGACCATCAGAGGGGATTAGATGGAGAGCGATCGTCTTCTCACTACTGATCTGGATAAAAGACCGCCATATGTGACCATCAGAGGGGATTAGATGGAGAGCGATCGTCTTCTCACTACTGATCTGGATAAAAGACCGCCATATGTGACCATCAGAGGGGATTAGATGGAGAGCGATCGTCTTCTCACTACTGATCTGGATAAAAGACCGCCATATGTGACCATCAGAGGGGATTAGATGGAGAGCGATCGTCTTCTCACTACTGATCTGGATAAAAGACCGCCATATGTGACCATCAGAGGGGATTAGATGGAGAGCGATCGTCTTCTCACTACTGATCTGGATAAAAGACCGCCATATGTGACCATCAGAGGGGATTAGATGGAGAGCGATCGTCTTCTCACTACTGATCTGGATAAAAGACCGCCATATGTGACCATCAGAGGGGATTAGATGGAGAGCGATCGTCTTCTCACTACTGATCTGGATAAAAGACCGCCATATGTGACCATCAGAGGGGATTAGATGGAGAGCGATCGTCTTCTCACTACTGATCTGGATAAAAGACCGCCATATGTGACCATCAGAGGGGATTAGATGGAGAGCGATCGTCTTCTCACTACTGATCTGGATAAAAGACCGCCATATGTGACCATCAGAGGGGATTAGATGGAGAGCGATCGTCTTCTCACTACTGATCTGGATAAAAGACCGCCATATGTGACCATCAGAGGGGATTAGATGGAGAGCGATCGTCTTCTCACTACTGATCTGGATAAAAGACCGCCATATGTGACCATCAGAGGGGATTAGATGGAGAGCGATCGTCTTCTCACTACTGATCTGGATAAAAGACCGCCATATGTGACCATCAGAGGGGATTAGATGGAGAGCGATCGTCTTCTCACTACTGATCTGGATAAAAGACCGCCATATGTGACCATCAGAGGGGATTAGATGGAGAGCGATCGTCTTCTCACTACTGATCTGGATAAAAGACCGCCATATGTGACCATCAGAGGGGATTAGATGGAGAGCGATCGTCTTCTCACTACTGATCTGGATAAAAGACCGCCATATGTGACCATCAGAGGGGATTAGATGGAGAGCGATCGTCTTCTCACTACTGATCTGGATAAAAGACCGCCATATGTGACCATCAGAGGGGATTAGATGGAGAGCGATCGTCTTCTCACTACTGATCTGGATAAAAGACCGCCATATGTGACCATCAGAGGGGATTAGATGGAGAGCGATCGTCTTCTCACTACTGATCTGGATAAAAGACCGCCATATGTGACCATCAGAGGGGATTAGATGGAGAGCGATCGTCTTCTCACTACTGATCTGGATAAAAGACCGCCATATGTGACCATCAGAGGGGATTAGATGGAGAGCGATCGTCTTCTCACTACTGATCTGGATAAAAGACCGCCATATGTGACCATCAGAGGGGATTAGATGGAGAGCGATCGTCTTCTCACTACTGATCTGGATAAAAGACCGCCATATGTGACCATCAGAGGGGATTAGATGGAGAGCGATCGTCTTCTCACTACTGATCTGGATAAAAGACCGCCATATGTGACCATCAGAGGGGATTAGATGGAGAGCGATCGTCTTCTCACTACTGATCTGGATAAAAGACCGCCATATGTGACCATCAGAGGGGATTAGATGGAGAGCGATCGTCTTCTCACTACTGATCTGGATAAAAGACCGCCATATGTGACCATCAGAGGGATTAGATGGAGAGCGATCGTCTTCTCACTACTGATCTGGATAAAAGACCGCCATATGTGACCATCAGAGGGATTAGATGGAGAGCGATCGTCTTCTCACTACTGATCTGGATAAAAGACCGCCATATGTGACCATCAGAGGGGATTAGATGGAGAGCGATCGTCTTCTCACTACTGATCTGGATAAAAGACCGCCATATGTGACCATCAGAGGGGATTAGATGGAGAGCGATCGTCTTCTCACTACTGATCTGGATAAAAGACCGCCATATGTGACCATCAGAGGGGATTAGATGGAGAGCGATCGTCTTCTCACTACTGATCTGGATAAAAGACCGCCATATGTGACCATCAGAGGGGATTAGATGGAGAGCGATCGTCTTCTCACTACTGATCTGGATAAAAGACCGCCATATGTGACCATCAGAGGGGATTAGATGGAGAGCGATCGTCTTCTCACTACTGATCTAGATAAAAGACCGCCATATGTGACCATCAGAGGGGATTAGATGGAGAGCGATCGTCTTCTCACTACTGATCTGGATAAAAGACCGCCATATGTGACCATCAGAGGGGATTAGATGGAGAGCGATCGTCTTCTCACTACTGATCTGGATAAAAGACCGCCATATGTGACCATCAGAGGGGATTAGATGGAGAGCGATCGTCTTCTCACTACTGATCTGGATAAAAGACCGCCATATGTGACCATCAGAGGGGATTAGATGGAGAGCGATCGTCTTCTCACTACTGATCTGGATAAAAGACCGCCATATGTGACCATCAGAGGGGATTAGATGGAGAGCGATCGTCTTCTCACTACTGATCTGGATAAAAGACCGCCATATGTGACCATCAGAGGGGATTAGATGGAGAGCGATCGTCTTCTCACTACTGATCTGGATAAAAGACCGCCATATGTGACCATCAGAGGGGATTAGATGGAGAGCGATCGTCTTCTCACTACTGATCTGGATAAAAGACCGCCATATGTGACCATCAGAGGGGATTAGATGGAGAGCGATCGTCTTCTCACTACTGATCTGGATAAAAGACCGCCATATGTGACCATCAGAGGGGATTAGATGGAGAGCGATCGTCTTCTCACTACTGATCTGGATAAAAGACCGCCATATGTGACCATCAGAGGGGATTAGATGGAGAGCGATCGTCTTCTCACTACTGATCTGGATAAAAGACCGCCATATGTGACCATCAGAGGGGATTAGATGGAGAGCGATCGTCTTCTCACTACTGATCTGGATAAAAGACCGCCATATGTGACCATCAGAGGGGATTAGATGGAGAGCGATCGTCTTCTCACTACTGATCTGGATAAAAGACCGCCATATGTGACCATCAGAGGGTATTAGATGGAGAGCGATCGTCTTCTCACTACTGATCTGGATAAAAGACCGCCATATGTGACCATCAGAGGGGATTAGATGGAGAGCGATCGTCTTCTCACTACTGATCTGGATAAAAGACCGCCATATGTGACCATCAGAGGGGATTAGATGGAGAGCGATCGTCTTCTCACTACTGATCTGGATAAAAGACCGCCATATGTGACCATCAGAGGGGATTAGATGGAGAGCGATCGTCTTCTCACTACTGATCTGGATAAAAGACCGCCATATGTGACCATCAGAGGGGATTAGATGGAGAGCGATCGTCTTCTCACTACTGATCTGGATAAAAGACCGCCATATGTGACCATCAGAGGGGATTAGATGGAGAGCGATCGTCTTCTCACTACTGATCTGGATAAAAGACCGCCATATGTGACCATCAGAGGGGATTAGATGGAGAGCGATCGTCTTCTCACTACTGATCTGGATAAAAGACCGCCATATGTGACCATCAGAGGGGATTAGATGGAGAGCGATCGTCTTCTCACTACTGATCTGGATAAAAGACCGCCATATGTGACCATCAGAGGGGATTAGATGGAGAGCGATCGTCTTCTCACTACTGATCTGGATAAAAGACCGCCATATGTGACCATCAGAGGGGATTAGATGGAGAGCGATCGTCTTCTCACTACTGATGTGGATAAAAGACCGCCATATGTGACCATCAGAGGGGATTAGATGGAGAGCGATCGTCTTCTCACTACTGATCTGGATAAAAGACCGCCATATGTGACCATCAGAGGGGATTAGATGGAGAGCGATCGTCTTCTCACTACTGATCTGGATAAAAGACCGCCATATGTGACCATCAGAGGGGATTAGATGGAGAGCGATCGTCTTCTCACTACTGATCTGGATAAAAGACCGCCATATGTGACCATCAGAGGGGATTAGATGGAGAGCGATCGTCTTCTCACTACTGATCTGGATAAAAGACCGCCATATGTGACCATCAGAGGGGATTAGATGGAGAGCGATCGTCTTCTCACTACTGATCTGGATAAAAGACCGCCATATGTGACCATCAGAGGGGATTAGATGGAGAGCGATCGTCTTCTCACTACTGATCTGGATAAAAGACCGCCATATGTGACCATCAGAGGGGATTAGATGGAGAGCGATCGTCTTCTCACTACTGATCTGGATAAAAGACCGCCATATGTGACCATCAGAGGGGATTAGATGGAGAGCGATCGTCTTCTCACTACTGATGTGGATAAAAGACCGCCATATGTGACCATCAGAGGGGATTAGATGGAGAGCGATCGTCTTCTCACTACTGATCTGGATAAAAGACCGCCATATGTGACCATCAGAGGGGATTAGATGGAGAGCGATCGTCTTCTCACTACTGATGTGGATAAAAGACCGCCATATGTGACCATCAGAGGGGATTAGATGGAGAGCGATCGTCTTCTCACTACTGATCTGGATAAAAGACCGCCATATGTGACCATCAGAGGGGATTAGATGGAGAGCGATCGTCTTCTCACTACTGATCTGGATAAAAGACCGCCATATGTGACCATCAGAGGGGATTAGATGGAGAGCGATCGTCTTCTCACTACTGATCTGGATAAAAGACCGCCATATGTGACCATCAGAGGGGATTAGATGGAGAGCGATCGTCTTCTCACTACTGACGTGGATAAAAGACCGCCATATGTGACCATCAGAGGGGATTAGATGGAGAGCGATCGTCTTCTCACTACTGATCTGGATAAAAGACCGCCATATGTGACCATCAGAGGGGATTAGATGGAGAGCGATCGTCTTCTCACTACTGATCTGGATAAAAGACCGCCATATGTGACCATCAGAGGGGATTAGATGGAGAGCGATCGTCTTCTCACTACTGATCTGGATAAAAGACCGCCATATGTGACCATCAGAGGGGATTAGATGGAGAGCGATCGTCTTCTCACTACTGATCTGGATAAAAGACCGCCATATGTGACCATCAGAGGGGATTAGATGGAGAGCGATCGTCTTCTCACTACTGATCTGGATAAAAGACCGCCATATGTGACCATCAGAGGGGATTAGATGGAGAGCGATCGTCTTCTCACTACTGATGTGGATAAAAGACCGCCATATGTGACCATCAGAGGGGATTAGATGGAGAGCGATCGTCTTCTCACTACTGATCTGGATAAAAGACCGCCATATGTGACCATCAGAGGGGATTAGATGGAGAGCGATCGTCTTCTCACTACTGATCTGGATAAAAGACCGCCATATGTGACCATCAGAGGGGATTAGATGGAGAGCGATCGTCTTCTCACTACTGATCTGGATAAAAGACCGCCATATGTGACCATCAGAGGGGATTAGATGGAGAGCGATCGTCTTCTCACTACTGATCTGGATAAAAGACCGCCATATGTGACCATCAGAGGGGATTAGATGGAGAGCGATCGTCTTCTCACTACTGATCTGGATAAAAGACCGCCATATGTGACCATCAGAGGGGATTAGATGGAGAGCGATCGTCTTCTCACTACTGATCTGGATAAAAGACCGCCATATGTGACCATCAGAGGGGATTAGATGGAGAGCGATCGTCTTCTCACTACTGATCTGGATAAAAGACCGCCATATGTGACCATCAGAGGGGATTAGATGGAGAGCGATCGTCTTCTCACTACTGATCTGGATAAAAGACCGCCATATGTGACCATCAGAGGGGATTAGATGGAGAGCGATCGTCTTCTCACTACTGATCTGGATAAAAGACCGCCATATGTGACCATCAGAGGGGATTAGATGGAGAGCGATCGTCTTCTCACTACTGATGTGGATAAAAGACCGCCATATGTGACCATCAGAGGGGATTAGATGGAGAGCGATCGTCTTCTCACTACTGATCTGGATAAAAGACCGCCATATGTGACCATCAGAGGGGATTAGATGGAGAGCGATCGTCTTCTCACTACTGATCTGGATAAAAGACCGCCATATGTGACCATCAGAGGGGATTAGATGGAGAGCGATCGTCTTCTCACTACTGATCTGGATAAAAGACCGCCATATGTGACCATCAGAGGGGATTAGATGGAGAGCGATCGTCTTCTCACTACTGATCTGGATAAAAGACCGCCATATGTGACCATCAGAGGGGATTAGATGGAGAGCGATCGTCTTCTCACTACTGATCTGGATAAAAGACCGCCATATGTGACCATCAGAGGGGATTAGATGGAGAGCGATCGTCTTCTCACTACTGATCTGGATAAAAGACCGCCATATGTGACCATCAGAGGGGATTAGATGGAGAGCGATCGTCTTCTCACTACTGATCTGGATAAAAGACCGCCATATGTGACCATCAGAGGGGATTAGATGGAGAGCGATCGTCTTCTCACTACTGATCTGGATAAAAGACCGCCATATGTGACCATCAGAGGGGATTAGATGGAGAGCGATCGTCTTCTCACTACTGATCTGGATAAAAGACCGCCATATGTGACCATCAGAGGGGATTAGATGGAGAGCGATCGTCTTCTCACTACTGATCTGGATAAAAGACCGCCATATGTGACCATCAGAGGGGATTAGATGGAGAGCGATCGTCTTCTCACTACTGATCTGGATAAAAGACCGCCATATGTGACCATCAGAGGGGATTAGATGGAGAGCGATCGTCTTCTCACTACTGATCTGGATAAAAGACCGCCATATGTGACCATCAGAGGGGATTAGATGGAGAGCGATCGTCTTCTCACTACTGATCTGGATAAAAGACCGCCATATGTGACCATCAGAGGGGATTAGATGGAGAGCGATCGTCTTCTCACTACTGATCTGGATAAAAGACCGCCATATGTGACCATCAGAGGGGATTAGATGGAGAGCGATCGTCTTCTCACTACTGATCTGGATAAAAGACCGCCATATGTGACCATCAGAGGGGATTAGATGGAGAGCGATCGTCTTCTCACTACTGATCTGGATAAAAGACCGCCATATGTGACCATCAGAGGGGATTAGATGGAGAGCGATCGTCTTCTCACTACTGATCTGGATAAAAGACCGCCATATGTGACCATCAGAGGGGATTAGATGGAGAGCGATCGTCTTCTCACTACTGATCTGGATAAAAGACCGCCATATGTGACCATCAGAGGGGATTAGATGGAGAGCGATCGTCTTCTCACTACTGATCTGGATAAAAGACCGCCATATGTGACCATCAGAGGGGATTAGATGGAGAGCGATCGTCTTCTCACTACTGATCTGGATAAAAGACCGCCATATGTGACCATCAGAGGGGATTAGATGGAGAGCGATCGTCTTCTCACTACTGATCTGGATAAAAGACCGCCATATGTGACCATCAGAGGGGATTAGATGGAGAGCGATCGTCTTCTCACTACTGATCTGGATAAAAGACCGCCATATGTGACCATCAGAGGGGATTAGATGGAGAGCGATCGTCTTCTCACTACTGATCTGGATAAAAGACCGCCATATGTGACCATCAGAGGGGATTAGATGGAGAGCGATCGTCTTCTCACTACTGATCTGGATAAAAGACCGCCATATGTGACCATCAGAGGGGATTAGATGGAGAGCGATCGTCTCCTCACTACTGATCTGGATAAAAGACCGCCATATGTGACCATCAGAGGGGATTAGATGGAGAGCGATCGTCTTCTCACTACTGATCTGGATAAAAGACCGCCATATGTGACCATCAGAGGGGATTAGATGGAGAGCGATCGTCTTCTCACTACTGATCTGGATAAAAGACCGCCATATGTGACCATCAGAGGGGATTAGATGGAGAGCGATCGTCTTCTCACTACTGATCTGGATAAAAGACCGCCATATGTGACCATCAGAGGGGATTAGATGGAGAGCGATCGTCTTCTCACTACTGATCTGGATAAAAGACCGCCATATGTGACCATCAGAGGGGATTAGATGGAGAGCGATCGTCTTCTCACTACTGATCTGGATAAAAGACCGCCATATGTGACCATCAGAGGGGATTAGATGGAGAGCGATC
Source organism: Bufo bufo (assembly GCF_905171765.1). Classification (NCBI taxonomy): domain Eukaryota; kingdom Metazoa; phylum Chordata; class Amphibia; order Anura; family Bufonidae; genus Bufo; species Bufo bufo. The sequence goes on along the minus strand of NC_053389.1, from coordinate 838,727,731 downwards.
GTCTTCTCACTACTGATCTGGATAAAAGACCGCCATATGTGACCATCAGAGGGGATTAGATGGAGAGCGATCGTCTTCTCACTACTGATCTGGATAAAAGACCGCCATATGTGACCATCAGAGGGGATTAGATGGAGAGCGATCGTCTTCTCACTACTGATCTGGATAAAAGACCGCCATATGTGACCATCAGAGGGGATTAGATGGAGAGCGATCGTCTTCTCACTACTGATCTGGATAAAAGACCGCCATATGTGACCATCAGAGGGGATTAGATGGAGAGCGATCGTCTTCTCACTACTGATCTGGATAAAAGACCGCCATATGTGACCATCAGAGGGGATTAGATGGAGAGCGATCGTCTTCTCACTACTGATCTGGATAAAAGACCGCCATATGTGACCATCAGAGGGGATTAGATGGAGAGCGATCGTCTTCTCACTACTGATCTGGATAAAAGACCGCCATATGTGACCATCAGAGGGGATTAGATGGAGAGCGATCGTCTTCTCACTACTGATCTGGATAAAAGACCGCCATATGTGACCATCAGAGGGGATTAGATGGAGAGCGATCGTCTTCTCACTACTGATCTGGATAAAAGACCGCCATATGTGACCATCAGAGGGGATTAGATGGAGAGCGATCGTCTTCTCACTACTGATCTGGATAAAAGACCGCCATATGTGACCATCAGAGGGGATTAGATGGAGAGCGATCGTCTTCTCACTACTGATCTGGATAAAAGACCGCCATATGTGACCATCAGAGGGGATTAGATGGAGAGCGATCGTCTTCTCACTACTGATCTGGATAAAAGACCGCCATATGTGACCATCAGAGGGGATTAGATGGAGAGCGATCGTCTTCTCACTACTGATCTGGATAAAAGACCGCCATATGTGACCATCAGAGGGGATTAGATGGAGAGCGATCGTCTTCTCACTACTGATCTGGATAAAAGACCGCCATATGTGACCATCAGAGGGGATTAGATGGAGAGCGATCGTCTTCTCACTACTGATGTGGATAAAAGACCGCCATATGTGACCATCAGAGGGGATTAGATGGAGAGCGATCGTCTTCTCACTACTGATCTGGATAAAAGACCGCCATATGTGACCATCAGAGGGGATTAGATGGAGAGCGATCGTCTTCTCACTACTGATCTGGATAAAAGACCGCCATATGTGACCATCAGAGGGGATTAGATGGAGAGCGATCGTCTTCTCACTACTGATCTGGATAAAAGACCGCCATATGTGACCATCAGAGGGGATTAGATGGAGAGCGATCGTCTTCTCACTACTGATCTGGATAAAAGACCGCCATATGTGACCATCAGAGGGGATTAGATGGAGAGCGATCGTCTTCTCACTACTGATCTGGATAAAAGACCGCCATATGTGACCATCAGAGGGGATTAGATGGAGAGCGATCGTCTTCTCACTACTGATCTGGATAAAAGACCGCCATATGTGACCATCAGAGGGGATTAGATGGAGAGCGATCGTCTTCTCACTACTGATCTGGATAAAAGACCGCCATATGTGACCATCAGAGGGGATTAGATGGAGAGCGATCGTCTTCTCACTACTGATCTGGATAAAAGACCGCCATATGTGACCATCAGAGGGGATTAGATGGAGAGCGATCGTCTTCTCACTACTGATCTGGATAAAAGACCGCCATATGTGACCATCAGAGGGGATTAGATGGAGAGCGATCGTCTTCTCACTACTGATCTGGATAAAAGACCGCCATATGTGACCATCAGAGGGGATTAGATGGAGAGCGATCGTCTTCTCACTACTGATCTGGATAAAAGACCGCCATATGTGACCATCAGAGGGGATTAGATGGAGAGCGATCGTCTTCTCACTACTGATCTGGATAAAAGACCGCCATATGTGACCATCAGAGGGGATTAGATGGAGAGCGATCGTCTTCTCACTACTGATCTGGATAAAAGACCGCCATATGTGACCATCAGAGGGGATTAGATGGAGAGCGATCGTCTTCTCACTACTGATCTGGATAAAAGACCGCCATATGTGACCATCAGAGGGGATTAGATGGAGAGCGATCGTCTTCTCACTACTGATCTGGATAAAAGACCGCCATATGTGACCATCAGAGGGGATTAGATGGAGAGCGATCGTCTTCTCACTACTGATCTGGATAAAAGACCGCCATATGTGACCATCAGAGGGGATTAGATGGAGAGCGATCGTCTTCTCACTACTGATGTGGATAAAAGACCGCCATATGTGACCATCAGAGGGGATTAGATGGAGAGCGATCGTCTTCTCACTACTGATCTGGATAAAAGACCGCCATATGTGACCATCAGAGGGGATTAGATGGAGAGCGATCGTCTTCTCACTACTGATCTGGATAAAAGACCGCCATATGTGACCATCAGAGGGGATTAGATGGAGAGCGATCGTCTTCTCACTACTGATCTGGATAAAAGACCGCCATATGTGACCATCAGAGGGGATTAGATGGAGAGCGATCGTCTTCTCACTACTGATCTGGATAAAAGACCGCCATATGTGACCATCAGAGGGGATTAGATGGAGAGCGATCGTCTTCTCACTACTGATCTGGATAAAAGACCGCCATATGTGACCATCAGAGGGGATTAGATGGAGAGCGATCGTCTTCTCACTACTGATCTGGATAAAAGACCGCCATATGTGACCATCAGAGGGGATTAGATGGAGAGCGATCGTCTTCTCACTACTGATCTGGATAAAAGACCGCCATATGTGACCATCAGAGGGGATTAGATGGAGAGCGATCGTCTTCTCACTACTGATCTGGATAAAAGACCGCCATATGTGACCATCAGAGGGGATTAGATGGAGAGCGATCGTCTTCTCACTACTGATCTGGATAAAAGACCGCCATATGTGACCATCAGAGGGGATTAGATGGAGAGCGATCGTCTTCTCACTACTGATCTGGATAAAAGACCGCCATATGTGACCATCAGAGGGGATTAGATGGAGAGCGATCGTCTTCTCACTACTGATCTGGATAAAAGACCGCCATATGTGACCATCAGAGGGGATTAGATGGAGAGCGATCGTCTTCTCACTACTGATCTGGATAAAAGACCGCCATATGTGACCATCAGAGGGGATTAGATGGAGAGCGATCGTCTTCTCACTACTGATCTGGATAAAAGACCGCCATATGTGACCATCAGAGGGGATTAGATGGAGAGCGATCGTCTTCTCACTACTGATCTGGATAAAAGACCGCCATATGTGACCATCAGAGGGGATTAGATGGAGAGCGATCGTCTTCTCACTACTGATCTGGATAAAAGACCGCCATATGTGACCATCAGAGGGGATTAGATGGAGAGCGATCGTCTTCTCACTACTGATCTGGATAAAAGACCGCCATATGTGACCATCAGAGGGGATTAGATGGAGAGCGATCGTCTTCTCACTACTGATCTGGATAAAAGACCGCCATATGTGACCATCAGAGGGGATTAGATGGAGAGCGATCGTCTTCTCACTACTGATCTGGATAAAAGACCGCCATATGTGACCATCAGAGGGGATTAGATGGAGAGCGATCGTCTTCTCACTACTGATCTGGATAAAAGACCGCCATATGTGACCATCAGAGGGGATTAGATGGAGAGCGATCGTCTTCTCACTACTGATCTGGATAAAAGACCGCCATATGTGACCATCAGAGGGGATTAGATGGAGAGCGATCGTCTTCTCACTACTGATCTGGATAAAAGACCGCCATATGTGACCATCAGAGGGGATTAGATGGAGAGCGATCGTCTTCTCACTACTGATCTGGATAAAAGACCGCCATATGTGACCATCAGAGGGGATTAGATGGAGAGCGATCGTCTTCTCACTACTGATCTGGATAAAAGACCGCCATATGTGACCATCAGAGGGGATTAGATGGAGAGCGATCGTCTTCTCACTACTGATCTGGATAAAAGACCGCCATATGTGACCATCAGAGGGGATTAGATGGAGAGCGATCGTCTTCTCACTACTGATCTGGATAAAAGACCGCCATATGTGACCATCAGAGGGGATTAGATGGAGAGCGATCGTCTTCTCACTACTGATCTGGATAAAAGACCGCCATATGTGACCATCAGAGGGGATTAGATGGAGAGCGATCGTCTTCTCACTACTGATCTGGATAAAAGACCGCCATATGTGACCATCAGAGGGGATTAGATGGAGAGCGATCGTCTTCTCACTACTGATCTGGATAAAAGACCGCCATATGTGACCATCAGAGGGGATTAGATGGAGAGCGATCGTCTTCTCACTACTGATGTGGATAAAAGACCGCCATATGTGACCATCAGAGGGGATTAGATGGAGAGCGATCGTCTTCTCACTACTGATCTGGATAAAAGACCGCCATATGTGACCATCAGAGGGGATTAGATGGAGAGCGATCGTCTTCTCACTACTGATCTGGATAAAAGACCGCCATATGTGACCATCAGAGGGGATTAGATGGAGAGCGATCGTCTTCTCACTACTGATCTGGATAAAAGACCGCCATATGTGACCATCAGAGGGGATTAGATGGAGAGCGATCGTCTTCTCACTACTGATCTGGATAAAAGACCGCCATATGTGACCATCAGAGGGGATTAGATGGAGAGCGATCGTCTTCTCACTACTGATCTGGATAAAAGACCGCCATATGTGACCATCAGAGGGGATTAGATGGAGAGCGATCGTCTTCTCACTACTGATCTGGATAAAAGACCGCCATATGTGACCATCAGAGGGGATTAGATGGAGAGCGATCGTCTTCTCACTACTGATCTGGATAAAAGACCGCCATATGTGACCATCAGAGGGGATTAGATGGAGAGCGATCGTCTTCTCACTACTGATCTGGATAAAAGACCGCCATATGTGACCATCAGAGGGGATTAGATGGAGAGCGATCGTCTTCTCACTACTGATCTGGATAAAAGACCGCCATATGTGACCATCAGAGGGGATTAGATGGAGAGCGATCGTCTTCTCACTACTGATCTGGATAAAAGACCGCCATATGTGACCATCAGAGGGGATTAGATGGAGAGCGATCGTCTTCTCACTACTGATCTGGATAAAAGACCGCCATATGTGACCATCAGAGGGGATTAGATGGAGAGCGATCGTCTTCTCACTACTGATCTGGATAAAAGACCGCCATATGTGACCATCAGAGGGGATTAGATGGAGAGCGATCGTCTTCTCACTACTGATCTGGATAAAAGACCGCCATATGTGACCATCAGAGGGGATTAGATGGAGAGCGATCGTCTTCTCACTACTGATCTGGATAAAAGACCGCCATATGTGACCATCAGAGGGGATTAGATGGAGAGCGATCGTCTTCTCACTACTGATCTGGATAAAAGACCGCCATATGTGACCATCAGAGGGGATTAGATGGAGAGCGATCGTCTTCTCACTACTGATCTGGATAAAAGACCGCCATATGTGACCATCAGAGGGGATTAGATGGAGAGCGATCGTCTTCTCACTACTGATCTGGATAAAAGACCGCCATATGTGACCATCAGAGGGGATTAGATGGAGAGCGATCGTCTTCTCACTACTGATCTGGATAAAAGACCGCCATATGTGACCATCAGAGGGGATTAGATGGAGAGCGATCGTCTTCTCACTACTGATCTGGATAAAAGACCGCCATATGTGACCATCAGAGGGGATTAGATGGAGAGCGATCGTCTTCTCACTACTGATCTGGATAAAAGACCGCCATATGTGACCATCAGAGGGGATTAGATGGAGAGCGATCGTCTTCTCACTACTGATCTGGATAAAAGACCGCCATATGTGACCATCAGAGGGGATTAGATGGAGAGCGATCGTCTTCTCACTACTGATCTGGATAAAAGACCGCCATATGTGACCATCAGAGGGGATTAGATGGAGAGCGATCGTCTTCTCACTACTGATCTGGATAAAAGACCGCCATATGTGACCATCAGAGGGGATTAGATGGAGAGCGATCGTCTTCTCACTACTGATCTGGATAAAAGACCGCCATATGTGACCATCAGAGGGGATTAGATGGAGAGCGATCGTCTTCTCACTACTGATCTGGATAAAAGACCGCCATATGTGACCATCAGAGGGGATTAGATGGAGAGCGATCGTCTTCTCACTACTGATCTGGATAAAAGACCGCCATATGTGACCATCAGAGGGGATTAGATGGAGAGCGATCGTCTTCTCACTACTGATCTGGATAAAAGACCGCCATATGTGACCATCAGAGGGGATTAGATGGAGAGCGATCGTCTTCTCACTACTGATCTGGATAAAAGACCGCCATATGTGACCATCAGAGGGGATTAGATGGAGAGCGATCGTCTTCTCACTACTGATCTGGATAAAAGACCGCCATATGTGACCATCAGAGGGGATTAGATGGAGAGCGATCGTCTTCTCACTACTGATCTGGATAAAAGACCGCCATATGTGACCATCAGAGGGGATTAGATGGAGAGCGATCGTCTTCTCACTACTGATCTGGATAAAAGACCGCCATATGTGACCATCAGAGGGGATTAGATGGAGAGCGATCGTCTTCTCACTACTGATCTGGATAAAAGACCGCCATATGTGACCATCAGAGGGGATTAGATGGAGAGCGATCGTCTTCTCACTACTGATCTGGATAAAAGACCGCCATATGTGACCATCAGAGGGGATTAGATGGAGAGCGATCGTCTTCTCACTACTGATCTGGATAAAAGACCGCCATATGTGACCATCAGAGGGGATTAGATGGAGAGCGATCGTCTCTCACTACTGATCTGGATAAAAGACCGCCATATGTGACCATCAGAGGGGATTAGATGGAGAGCGATCGTCTTCTCACTACTGATCTGGATAAAAGACCGCCATATGTGACCATCAGAAGGGATTAGATGGAGAGCGATCGTCTCCTCACTACTGATCTGGATAAAAGACCGCCATATGTGACCATCAGAGGGGATTAGATGGCGAGCGATCGTCTTCTCACTACTGATCTGGATAAAAGACCGCCATATGTGACCATCAGAGAGGATTAGATGGAGAGCGATCGTCTTCTCACTACTGATCTGGATAAAAGACCGCCATATGTGACCATCAGAAGGGATTAGATGGAGAGCGATCGTCTTCTCACTACTGATCTGGATAAAAGACCGCCATATGTGACCATCAGAAGGGATTAGATGGAGAGCGATCGTCTTCTCACTACTGATCTGGATAAAAGACCGCCATATGTGACCATCAGAGGGGATTAGATGGAGAGCGATCGTCTTCTCACTACTGATCTGGATAAAAGACCGCCATATGTGACCATCAGAGGGATTAGATGGAGAGCGATCGTCTTCTCACTACTGATCTGGATAAAAGACCGCCATATGTGACCATCAGAGGGATTAGATGGAGAGCGATCGTCTCCTCACTACTGATCTGGATAAAAGACCGCCATATGTGACCATCAGAGGGGATTAGATGGCGAGCGATCGTCTTCTCACTACTGATCTGGATAAAAGACCGCCATATGTGACCATCAGAGGGGATTAGATGGAGAGCGATCGTCTTCTCACTACTGATCTGGATAAAAGACCGCCATATGTGACCATCAGAGGGGATTAGATGGAGAGCGATCGTCTCCTCACTACTGATCTGGATAAAAGACCGCCATATGTGACCATCAGAGGGGATTAGATGGCGAGCGATCGTCTTCTCACTACTGATCTGGATAAAAGACCGCCATATGTGACCATCAGAGAGGATTAGATGGAGAGCGATCGTCTTCTCACTACTGATCTGGATAAAAGACCGCCATATGTGACCATCAGAAGGGATTAGATGGAGAGCGATCGTCTTCTCACTACTGATCTGGATAAAAGACCGCCATATGTGACCATCAGAAGGGATTAGATGGAGAGCGATCGTCTTCTCACTACTGATCTGGATAAAAGACCGCCATATGTGACCATCAGAGGTGATTAGATGGAGAGCGATCGTCTTCTCACTACTGATCTGGATAAAAGACCGCCATATGTGACCATCAGAGGGGATTAGATGGAGAGCGATCGTCTTCTCACTACTGATCTGGATAAAAGACCGCCATATGTGACCATCAGAGGGGATTAGATGGCGAGCGATCGACTTCTCACTACTGATCTGGATAAAAGACCGCCATATGTGACCATCAGAGGGGATTAGATGGAGAGCGATCGTCTTCTCACTACTGATCTGGATAAAAGACCGCCATATGTGACCATCAGAGGGGATTAGATGGAGAGCGATCGTCTTCTCACTACTGATCTGGATAAAAGACCGCCATATGTGACCGTCAGAGAGGATTAGATGGAGAGCAATCGTCTTCTCACTACTGATCTGGATAAAAGACCGCCATATGTGACCATCAGAGGGGATTAGATGGAGAGCGATCGTCTTCTCACTACTGATCTGGATAAAAGACCGCCATATGTGACCATCAGAGAGGATTAGATGGAGAGCGACCGTCTTCTCACTACTGATCTGGATAAAAGACCGCCATATGTGACCATCAGAGGGGATTAGATGGAGAGCGATCGTCTGCTCACTACTGATCTGGATAAAAGACCGCCATATGTGACCATCAGAGGGGATTAGATGGCAAGCGATCGTCTTCTCACTACTGATCTGGATAAAAGACCGCCATATGTGACCATCAGAGGGGATTAGATGGAGAGCGATCGTCTTCTCACTACTGATCTGGATAAAAGACCGCCATATGTGACCATCAGAGGGGATTAGATGGCGAGCGATCGTCTTCTCACTACTGATCTGGATAAAAGACCGCCATATGTGACCATCAGAAGGGATTAGATGGAGAGCGACCGTCTTCTCACTACTGATGTGGATAAAAGACCGCCATATGTGACCGTCAGAGAGGATTAGATGGAGAGCGATCGTCTTCTCACTACTGATCTGGATAAAAGACCGCCATATGTGACCATCAGAGGGGATTAGATGGAGAGCGATCGTCTTCTCACTACTGATCTGGATAAAAGACCGCCATATGTGACCATCAGAGGGGATTAGATGGAGAGCGATCGTCTTCTCACTACTGATCTGGATAAAAGACCGCCATATGTGACCATCAGTGGGGATTAGATGGAGAGCGATCGTCTTCTCTCTACTGATCTGGATAAAAGACCGCCATATGTGACCATCAGAGGGGATTAGATGGAGAGCGACCGTCTTCTCACTACTGATCTGGATAAACGACCGCCATATGTGACCATCAGAGGGGATTAGATGGAGAGCGATCGTCTTCTCTCTACTGATCTGGATAAAAGACCGCCATATGTGACCATGAGAGGGGATTAGATGGAGAGCGATCGTATTCTCACTACTGATCTGGATAAAAGACCGCCATATGTGACCATCAGAGGGGATTAGATGGAGAGCGATCGTCTTCTTACTACTGATCTGGATAAAAGACCGCCATATGTGACCATCAGAGGGGATTAGATGGAGAGCGATCGTCTTCTCACTACTGATCTGGATAAAAGACCGCCATATGTGACCATCAGAGGGGATTAGATGGAGAGCGATCGTCTTCTCTCTACTGATCTGGATAAAAGACCGCCATATGTGACCGTCAGAGAGGATTAGATGGAGAGCGATCGTCTTCTCACTACTGATCTGGATAAAAGACCGCCATATGTGACCATCAGAGGGGATTAGATGGAGAGCGATCGTCTTCTCACTACTGATCTGGATAAAAGACCGCCATATGTGACCATCAGAGGGGATTAGATGGAGAGCGATCGTCTTCTCACTACTGATCTGGATAAAAGACCGCCATATGTGACCGCCAGAGGGGATTAGATGGAGAGCGATCGTCTCCTCACTACTGATCTGGATAAAAGACCGCCATATGTGACCATCAGAGGGGATTAGATGGAGAGCGATCGTCTTCTCTTTACTGATCTGGATAAAGACTGCCATATGTGACCATTAGAGGGGATTAGATGGAGAGCGATCGTCTTCTCACTACTGATCTGGATAAAAGACCGCCATATGTGACCATCAGAGGGGATTAGATGGAGAGCGATCGTCTTCTCTTTACTGATCTGGATAAAAGACCGCCATATGTGACCATCAGAGGGGATTAGATGGAGAGCGACCGTCTTCTCACTACTGATCTGGATAAAAGACCGCCATATGTGACCATCAGAGAGGATTAGATGGAGAGCGATCGTCTTCTCACTATTGATCTGGATAAAAGACCGCCATATGTGACCATCAGAGGGGATTAGATGGAGAGCGATCGTCTTCTCACTACTGATCTGGATAAAAGACCGCCATATGTGACCATCAGAGGGGATTAGATGGAGAGCGATCGTCTTCTCACTACTGATCTGGATAAAAGACCGCCATATGTGACCATCAGAGGGGATTAGATGGAGAGCGACCGTCTTCTCACTACTGATCTGGATAAAAGACCGCCATATGTGACCATCAGAGGGGATTAGATGGAGAGCGATCGTCTTCTCACTATTGATCTGGATAAAAGACCGCCATATGTGACCATCAGAGGGGATTAGATGGAGAGCGATCGTCTTCTCACTACTGATCTGGATAAAAGACCGCCATATGTGACCATCAGAGGGGATTAGATGGAGAGCGATCGTCTTCTCACTACTGATCTGGATAAAAGACCGCCATATGTGACCATCAGAGGGGATTAGATGGAGAGCGATCGTCTTCTCACTACTGATCTGGATAAAAGACCGCCATATGTGACCATCAGAGGGGATTAGATGGAGAGCGACCGTCTTCTCACTATTGATCTGGATAAAAGACCGCCATATGTGACCATCAGAGGGGATTAGATGGAGAGCGATCGTCTTCTCACTACTGATCTGGATAAAAGACCGCCATATGTGACCATCAGAGGGGATTAGATGGAGAGCGATCGTCTTCTCACTACTGATCTGGATAAAAGACCGCCATATGTGACCATCAGAGAGGATTAGATGGAGAGAGATCGTCTTCTCACTACTGATCTGGATAAAAGACCGCCATATGTGACCATCAGAGGGGATTAGATGGAGAGCGATCGTCTTCTCACTACTGATCTGGATAAAAGACCGCCATATGTGACCATCAGAGGGGATTAGATGGAGAGCGATCGTCTTCTCACTACTGATCTGGATAAAAGACCGCCATATGTGACCATCAGAGGGGATTAGATGGAGAGCGACCGTCTTCTCACTACTGATCTGGATAAAAGACCGCCATATGTGACCATCAGAGGGGATTAGATGGAGAGCGATCGTCTTCTCACTACTGATCTGGATAAAAGACCGCCATATGTGACCATCAGAGAGGATTAGATGGAGAGAGATCGTCTTCTCACTACTGATCTGGATAAAAGACCGCCATATGTGACCATCAGAGGGGATTAGATGGAGAGCGATCGTCTTCTCACTACTGATCTGGATAAAAGACCGCCATATGTGACCATCAGAGGGGATTAGATGGAGAGCGATCGTCTTCTCACTACTGATCTGGATAAAAGACCGCCATATGTGACCATCAGAGGGGATTAGATGGAGAGCGACCGTCTTCTCACTACTGATCTGGATAAAAGACCGCCATATGTGACCATCAGAGGGGATTAGATGGAGAGCGATCGTCTTCTCTCTACTGATCTGGATAAAAGACCGCCATATGTGACCATCAGAGGGGATTAGATGGAGAGCGATCGTCTTCTCACTACTGATCTGGATAAAAGACCGCCATATGTGACCATCAGAGGGGATTAGATGGAGAGCGATCGTCTTCTCACTACTGATCTGGATAAAAGACCGCCATATGTGACCGTCAGAGAGGATTAGATGGAGACCGATAGTCGTCTCACTACTGATCTGGATAAAAGACCGCCATATGTGACCATCAGAGGGGATTAGATGGAGAGCGATCGTCTTCTCACTACTGATCTGGATAAAAGACCGCCATATGTGACCATCAGAGAGGATTAGATGGAGAGCGATCGTCTTCTCACTACTGATCTGGATAAAAGACCGCCATATGTGACCATCAGAGGGGATTAGATGGAGAGCGATCGTCTTCTCACTACTGATCTGGATAAAAGACCGCCATATGTGACCATCAGAGGGGATTAGATGGAGAGCGATCGTCTTCTCTTTACTGATCTGGATAAAAGACCGCCATATGTGACCGTCAGAGAGGATTAGATGGCGAGCGATCGTCTTCTCTCTACTGATCTGGATAAAAGACTGCCATATGTGACCATCAGAGGGGATTAGATGGAGAGCGATCGTCTTCTCACTACTGATCTGGATAAAAGACCGCCATATGTGACCATCAGAGGGGATTAGATGGAGAGCGATCGTCTTCTCACTACTGATCTAGATAAAAGACCGCCATATGTGACCATCAGAGAGGATTAGATGGAGAGCGACCGTCTTCTCACTACTGATGTGGATAAAAGACCGCCATATGTGACCATCAGAGAGGATTAGATGGCGAGCGATCGTCTTCTCACTACTGATCTGGATAAAAGACCGCCATATGTTACCATCAGAGGGGATTAGATGGCGAGCGATCGTCTTCTCACTACTGATCTAGATAAAAGACCGCCATATGTTACCATAAGAGGGGATTAGATGGCGAGCGATCGTCTTCTCACTACTGATCTGGATAAAAGACCGCCATATGTGACCATCAGAGGGGATTAGATGGAGAGCGATCGTCTTCTCACTACTGATCTAGATAAAAGACCGCCATATGTGACCATCAGAGAGGATTAGATGGAGAGCGACCGTCTTCTCACTACTGATGTGGATAAAAGACCGCCATATGTGACCATCAGAGAGGATTAGATGGCGAGCGATCGTCTTCTCACTACTGATCTGGATAAAAGACCGCCATATGTGACCATCAGAGGGGATTAGATGGAGAGCGATCGTCTTCTCACTACTGATCTGGATAAAAGACCGCCATATGTGACCATCAGAGGGGATTAGATGGAGAGCGACCGTCTTCTCACTACTGATCTGGATAAAAGACCGCCATATGTGACCATCAGAGGGGATTAGATGGAGAGCGATCGTCTTCTCACTATTGATCTGGATAAAAGACCGCCATATGTGACCATCAGAGGGGATTAGATGGAGAGCGATCGTCTTCTCACTACTGATCTGGATAAAAGACCGCCATATGTGACCATCAGAGGGGATTAGATGGAGAGCGATCGTCTTCTCACTACTGATCTGGATAAAAGACCGCCATATGTGACCATCAGAGGGGATTAGATGGAGAGCGATCGTCTTCTCACTACTGATCTGGATAAAAGACCGCCATATGTGACCATCAGAGGGGATTAGATGGAGAGCGACCGTCTTCTCACTATTGATCTGGATAAAAGACCGCCATATGTGACCATCAGAGGGGATTAGATGGAGAGCGATCGTCTTCTCACTACTGATCTGGATAAAAGACCGCCATATGTGACCATCAGAGGGGATTAGATGGAGAGCGATCGTCTTCTCACTACTGATCTGGATAAAAGACCGCCATATGTGACCATCAGAGAGGATTAGATGGAGAGAGATCGTCTTCTCACTACTGATCTGGATAAAAGACCGCCATATGTGACCATCAGAGGGGATTAGATGGAGAGCGATCGTCTTCTCACTACTGATCTGGATAAAAGACCGCCATATGTGACCATCAGAGGGGATTAGATGGAGAGCGATCGTCTTCTCACTACTGATCTGGATAAAAGACCGCCATATGTGACCATCAGAGGGGATTAGATGGAGAGCGACCGTCTTCTCACTACTGATCTGGATAAAAGACCGCCATATGTGACCATCAGAGGGGATTAGATGGAGAGCGATCGTCTTCTCACTACTGATCTGGATAAAAGACCGCCATATGTGACCATCAGAGAGGATTAGATGGAGAGAGATCGTCTTCTCACTACTGATCTGGATAAAAGACCGCCATATGTGACCATCAGAGGGGATTAGATGGAGAGCGATCGTCTTCTCACTACTGATCTGGATAAAAGACCGCCATATGTGACCATCAGAGGGGATTAGATGGAGAGCGATCGTCTTCTCACTACTGATCTGGATAAAAGACCGCCATATGTGACCATCAGAGGGGATTAGATGGAGAGCGACCGTCTTCTCACTACTGATCTGGATAAAAGACCGCCATATGTGACCATCAGAGGGGATTAGATGGAGAGCGATCGTCTTCTCTCTACTGATCTGGATAAAAGACCGCCATATGTGACCATCAGAGGGGATTAGATGGAGAGCGATCGTCTTCTCACTACTGATCTGGATAAAAGACCGCCATATGTGACCATCAGAGGGGATTAGATGGAGAGCGATCGTCTTCTCACTACTGATCTGGATAAAAGACCGCCATATGTGACCGTCAGAGAGGATTAGATGGAGACCGATAGTCGTCTCACTACTGATCTGGATAAAAGACCGCCATATGTGACCATCAGAGGGGATTAGATGGAGAGCGATCGTCTTCTCACTACTGATCTGGATAAAAGACCGCCATATGTGACCATCAGAGAGGATTAGATGGAGAGCGATCGTCTTCTCACTACTGATCTGGATAAAAGACCGCCATATGTGACCATCAGAGGGGATTAGATGGAGAGCGATCGTCTTCTCACTACTGATCTGGATAAAAGACCGCCATATGTGACCATCAGAGGGGATTAGATGGAGAGCGATCGTCTTCTCTTTACTGATCTGGATAAAAGACCGCCATATGTGACCGTCAGAGAGGATTAGATGGCGAGCGATCGTCTTCTCTCTACTGATCTGGATAAAAGACTGCCATATGTGACCATCAGAGGGGATTAGATGGAGAGCGATCGTCTTCTCACTACTGATCTGGATAAAAGACCGCCATATGTGACCATCAGAGGGGATTAGATGGAGAGCGATCGTCTTCTCACTACTGATCTAGATAAAAGACCGCCATATGTGACCATCAGAGAGGATTAGATGGAGAGCGACCGTCTTCTCACTACTGATGTGGATAAAAGACCGCCATATGTGACCATCAGAGAGGATTAGATGGCGAGCGATCGTCTTCTCACTACTGATCTGGATAAAAGACCGCCATATGTTACCATCAGAGGGGATTAGATGGCGAGCGATCGTCTTCTCACTACTGATCTAGATAAAAGACCGCCATATGTTACCATAAGAGGGGATTAGATGGCGAGCGATCGTCTTCTCACTACTGATCTAGATAAAAGACCGCCATATGTGACCATCAGAGAGGATTAGATGGCGAGCGATCGTCTTCTCACTACTGATCTGGATAAAAGACCGCCATATGTGACCATCAGAGGGGATTAGATGGAGAGCGATCGTCTTCTCACTACTGATCTGGATAAAAGACCGCCATATGTTACCATCAGAGGGGATTAGATGGCGAGCGATCGTCTTCTCACTACTGATCTAGATAAAAGACCGCCATATGTGACCATCAGAGAGGATTAGATGGCGAGCGATCGTCTTCTCTCTACTGATCTGGATAAAAGACCGCCATATGTTACCATCAGAGGGGATTAGATGGCGAGCGATCGTCTTCTCACTACTGATCTAGATAAAAGACCGCCATATGTTACCATCAGAGGGGATTAGATGGAGAGCGATCGTCTTCTCACTACTGATCTGGATAAAAGACCGCCATGTGTGACCATCAGAGGGGATTAGATGGAGAGCGATCGTCTTCTCACTACTGATCTGGATAAAAGACCGCCATATGTGACCATCAGAGAGGATTAGATGGAGAGCGATCGTCTTCTCACTACTGATCTGGACAAAAGACCGCCATATGTGACCATCAGAGAGGATTAGATGGAGAGCGATCGTCTTCTCACTACTGATCTGGACAAAAGACCGCCATATGTGACCATCAGAGAGGATTAGATGGAGAGCGATCGTCTTCTCACTACTGATCTGGACAAAAGACCGCCATATGTGACCATCAGTGGGGATTAGATGGAGAGCGATCGTCTTCTCACTACTGATCTGGACAAAAGACCGCCATATGTGACCATCAGAGAGGATTAGATGGAGAGCGATCGTCTTCTCACTACTGATCTGGATAAAAGACCGCCATATGTGACCATCAGAGGGGATTAGATGGAGAGCGATCGTCTTCTCACTACTGATCTGGATAAAAGACCGCCATATGTGACCATCAGAGGGGATTAGATGGAGAGCGATCGTCTTCTCACTACTGATCTGGATAAAAGACCGCCATATGTGACCATCAGAGGGGATTAGATGGAGAGCGATCGTCTTCTCACTACTGATCTGGATAAAAGACCGCCATATGTGACCATCAGAGGGGATTAGATGGAGAGCGATCGTCTTCTCACTACTGATCTGGATAAAAGACCGCCATATGTGACCATCAGAGAGGATTAGATGGCGAGCGATCGTCTTCTCACTACTGATCTGGATAAAAAGTGGTATCTGGTTCTGCTGGGGCAGTATATTGTGCTGCACTGTGGTATCTGGTTCTGCTGGGGCAGTATATTGTGCTGCACTGTGGTATCTGGTTCTGCTGGGGCGGTATATTGTGCTGTACTGTGGTATCTGGTTCTGCTGGGGCGGTATATTGTGCTGCACTGTGGTATCTGGTTCTGCTGGGGCAGTATATTGTGCTGCACTGTGGTATCTGGTTCTGCTGGGGCGGTATATTGTGCTGCACTGTGGTATCTGGTTCTGCTAGGGCAGTATATTGTGCTGCACTGTGGTATCTGGTTCTGCTGGGGCAGTATATTGTGCTGCACTGTGGTATCTGGTTCTGCTGGGGCGGCATATTGTGCTGCACTGTGGTATCTGGTTCTGCTGGAGCGGTATATTGTGCTGCACTGTGGTATCTGGTTCTGCTGGGGCGGTATATTGTGCTGCACTGTGGTATCTGGTTCTGCTGGGGCAGTATATTGTGCTGCACTGTGGTATCTGGTTCTGCTGGGCGGTATATTGTGCTGCACTGTGGTATCTGGTTCTGCTGGGGCAGTATATTGTGCTGCACTGTGGTATCTGGTTCTGCTGGGGCGGTATATTGTGCTGCACTGTGGTATCTGGTTCTGCTGGGGCGGTATATTGTGCTGCACTGTGGTATCTGGTTCTGCTGGGGCAGTATATTGTGCTGCACTGTGGTATCTGGTTCTGCTGGGGCAGTATATTGTGCTGCACTGTGGTATCTGGTTCTGCTGGGGCAGTATATTGTGCTGCCCTGTGGTATCTGGCTCTGCTGGGGCAGTATATTGTGCTGCACTGTGATATTTGGTTCTTCTGGGGCAGTATATTGTGCTGCACTGTGGTATCTGGTTCTGCTGGGGCAGTATATTGTGCTGCACTGTGGTATCTGGTTCTGCTGGGGCAGTATATTGTGCTGCACTGTGGTATCTGGTTCTGCTGGGGCAGTATATTGTGCTGCACTGTGGTATCTGGTTCTGCTGGGGCGGTATATTGTGCTGCACTGTGGTATCTGGTTCTGCTGGGGCAGTATATTGTGCTGCACTGTGGTATTGGGTTCTGCTGGGGCGGTATATTGTGCTGCACTGTGGTATCTGGTTCTGCTGGGGCAGTATATTGTGCTGCACTGTGGTATCTGGTTCTGCTGGGGCAGTATATTGTGCTGCTCTGTGGTATCTGGTTCTGCTGGGGCCGTATATTGTGCTGCACTGTGGTATCTGGTTCTGCCGGGGCGGTATATTGTGCTGCACTGTGGTATCTGGTTCTGCTGGGGCAGTATATTGTGCTGCTCTGTGGTATCTGGTTCTGCTGGGGCAGTATATTGTGCTGCACTGTGGTATCTGGTTCTGCTGGGGCGGTATATTGTGCTGCACTGTGGTATCTGGTTCTGCTGGGGCGGTATACTGTGCTGCACTGTGGTATCTGGTTCTGCTGGGGCAGTATATTGTGCTGCACTGTGGTATCTGGTTCTGCTGGGGCAGTATATTGTGCTGCACTGTGGTATCTGGTTCTGCTGGGGCAGTATATTGTGCTGCACTGTGGTATCTGGTTCTGCTGGGGCGGTATATTGTGCTGCACTGTGGTATCTGGTTCTGCTGGGGCAGTATATTGTGCTGCACTGTGGTATCTGGTTCTGCTGGGGCAGTATACTGTGCTGCACTGTGGTATCTGGTTCTGCTGGGGCAGTATATTGTGCTGCACTGTGGTATCTGGTTCTGCTGGGGCGGTATATTGTGCTGCACTGTGGTGTCTGGTTCTGCTGGGGCGGTATATTGTGCTGCACTGTGGTATCTGGTTCTGCTGGGGCGGTATATTGTGCTGCACTGTGGTATCTGTTTCTGCTGGGGCGGTATATTGTGCTGCACTGTGGTATCTGGTTCTGCTGGGGCGGTATATTGTGCTGCACTGTGGTAACTGGTTCTGCTGGGGCGGTATATTGTGCTGCACTGTGGTATCTGGTTCTGCTGGGGCGGTATATTGTGCTGCACTGTGGTATCTGGTTCTGCTGGGGCGGTATATTGTGCTGCACTGTGGTATCAGGTTCTGCTGGGGCAGTATATTGTGCTGCACTGTGGTATCTGGTTCTGCTGGGGCAGTATATTGTGCTGCACTGTGGTATCTGGTTCCGCTGGGGCGGTATATTGTGCTGCACTGTGGTATCTGGTTCTGCTGGGGCAGTATATTGTGCTGCACTGTGGTATCTGGTTCTGCTGGGGCCGTATATTGTGCTGCACTGTGGTATCTGGTTCTGCTGGGGCGGTATATTGTGCTGCACTGTGGTATCTGGTTCTGATGGGGCAGAATATTGTGCTGCACTGTGGTATCTGGTTCTGCTGGGGCGGTATATTATGCTGCACTGTGGTATCTGGTTCTGCTGGGGCAGTATATTGTGCTGCACTGTGGTATATGGTTCTGCTGGGGCGGTATATTGTGCTGCACTGTGGTATCTGGTTCTGCTGGGGCGGTATATTGTGCTGCCCTGTGGTATCTGGTTCTGCTGGGGCGGTATATTGTGCTGCACTGTGGTATATGGTTCTGCTGGGGCGGTATATTGTGCTGCACTGTGGTATCTGGTTCTGCTGGGGCGGTATATTGTGCTGCCCTGTGGTATCTGGTTCTGCTGGGGCAGTATATTGTGCTGCACTGTGGTATCTGGTTCCGCTGGGGCGGTATATTGTGCTGCACTGTGGTATCTGGTTCCGCTGGGGAGGTATATTGTGCTGCACTGTGGTATCTGGTTCTGCTGGGGCGGTATATTGTGCTGCACTGTGGTATATGGTTCTGCTGGGGCGGTATATTGTGCTGCACTGTGGTATATGGTTCTGCTGGGGCAGTATATTGTGCTGCACTGTGGTATCTGGTTCTGCTGGGGCAGTATATTGTGCTGCACTGTGGTATCTGGTTCTGCTGGGGCGGTATATTGTGCTGCACTGTGGTATATGGTTCTGCTGGGGCGGTATATTGTGCTGCACTGTGGTATCTGGTTCTGCCGGGGCGGTATATTGTGCTGCACTGTGGTATCTGGTTCTGCTGGGGCGGTATATTGTGCTGCTCTGTGGTATCTGGTTCTGCTGGGGCAGTATATTGTGCTGCACTGTGGTATCTGGTTCTGCTGGGGCGGTATACTGTGCTGCACTGTGGTATCTGGTTCTGCTGGGGCAGTATATTGTGCTGCACTGTGGTATCTGGTTCTGCTGGGGCAGTATATTGTGCTGCTCTGTGGTATCTGGTTCTGCTGGGGCAGTATATTGTGCTGCACTGTGGTATCTGGTTCTGCTGGGGCGGTATATTGTGCTGCACTGTGGTATCTGGTTCTGCTGGGGCGGTATACTGTGCTGCACTGTGGTATCTGGTTCTGCTGGGGCAGTATATTGTGCTGCACTGTGGTATCTGGTTATGCTGGGGCGGTATATTGTGCTGCACTGTGGTATCTGGTTCTGCTGGGGCAGTATATTCTGCTGCACTGTGGTATCTGGTTCTGCTGGGGCAGTATATTGTGCTGCACTGTAGTATCTGGCTCTGCTGGGGCGGTATATTGTGCTGCACTGTGGTATCTGGTTCTGCTGGGGCAGTATATTGTGCTGCACTGTGGTATCTGGTTCTGCTGGGGCGGTATATTGTGCTGCACTGTGGTATCTGTTTCTGCTGGGGCGGTATATTGTGCTGCACTGTGGTATCTGGTTCTGCTGGGGCGGTATATTGTGCTGCACTGTGGTATCTGGTTCTGCTGGGGCGGTATATTGTGCTGCACTGTGGTAATCTGGTTCTGCTGGGGCAGTATATTGTGCTGCACTGTGGTATCTGGTTCTGCTGGGGCGGTATATTGTGCTGCACTGTGGTATATGGTTCTGCTGGGGCAGTATATTGTGCGGCACTGTGGTATCTGGTTCTGCTGGGGCAGTATATTGTTCTGCACTGTGGTATCTGGTTCTGCTGGGGCAGTATATTGTGCTGCACTGTGGTATCTGGTTTTGCTGGGGCGGTATATTGTGCTGCACTGTGGTATCTGGTTCTGCTGGGGCAGTATACTGTGCTGCACTGTGGTATCTGGTTCTGCTGGCGCAGTATATTGTGCTGCACTGTGGTATCTGGTTCTGCTGGGGCAGTATATTGTGCTGCACTGTGGTATCTGGTTCTGCTGGGGCAGTATATTGTGCTGCACTGTGGTATCTGGTTCCGCTGGGGCAGTATATTGTGCTGCACTGTGGTATATGGTTCTGCTGGGGCGGTATATTGTGCTGCACTGTGGTATCTGCTTCTGCTGGGGCAGTATATTGTGCTGCACTGTGGTATCTGGTTCTGCTAGGGCAGTATATTGTGCTGCACTGTGGTATCTGGTTCTGCTGGGGCAGTATATTGTGCTGCACTGTGGTATCTGGTTCTGCTGGGGCGGTATATTGTGCTGCACTGTGGTATCTGGTTCTGCTGGGGCGGTATATTGTGCTGCACTGTGGTATCTGGTTCTGCTGGGGCAGTATATTGTGCTGCAATGTGGTATCTGGTTCTGCTGGGGCAGTATATTGTGCTGCACTGTGGTATCTGGTTCTGCTGGAGCGGTATATTGTGCTGCACTGTGGTATCTGGTTCCGCTGGGGCAGTATATTGTGCTGCACTGTGGTATCTGGTTCTGCTGGGGCGGTATATTGTGCTGCACTGTGGTATCTGGTTCTGCTGGGGCGGTATATTGTGCTGCACTGTGGTATCTGGTTCTGCTGGGGCAGTATGTTGTGCTGCACTGTGGTATCTGGTTCCGCTGGGGCGGTATATTGTGCTGCACTGTGGTATCTGGTTCTGCTGGGGCGGTATATTGTGCTGCACTGTGGTATCTGGTTCTGCTGGGGCGGTATATTGTGCTGCACTGTGGTATCTGGTTCTGCTGGGGCGGTATATTGTGCTGCACTGTGGTATCTGGTTCTGCTGGGGCTGTATATTGTGCTGCACTGTGGTATCTGGTTCTGCTGGGGCAGTATATTGTGCTGCACTGTGGTATCTGGTTCTGCTGGGGCGGTATATTGTGCTGCACTGTGGTATCTGGTTCTGCTGGGGTGGTATATTGTGCTGCACTGTGGTATCTGGTTCTGCTGGGGCGGTATATTGTGCTGCACTGTGGTATCTGGTTCTGCTGGGGCAGTATATTGTGCTGCACTGTGGTATCTGGTTCTGCTGGGGCAGTATATTGTGCTGCACTGTGGTATCTGGTTCTGCTGGGGCGGTATATTGTGCTGCACTGTGGTATCTGGTTCTGCTGGGGCAGTATATTGTGCTGCACTGTAGTATCTGGTTCTGCTGGGGCAGTATATTGTGCTGCACTGTGGTATCTGGTTCTGCTGGGGCGGTATATTGTGCTGCACTGTGGTATCTGGTTCTGCTGGGGCAGTATACTGTGCTGCACTGTGGTATCTGGTTCTGCTGGGGCGGTATATTGTGCTGCTCTGTGGTATCTGGTTCTGCTGGGGCAGTATATTGTTCTGCACTGTGGTATCTGGTTCTGCTGGGGCGGTATATTGTGCTGCACTGTGGTATCTGGTTCTGCTGGGGCAGTATACTGTGCTGCACTGTGGTATCTGGTTCTGCTGGGGCAGTATATTGTGCTGCACTGAGGTATCTGGTTCTGCTGGGGCAGTATATTGTCCTGCTCTGTGGTATCTGGTTCTGCTGGGGCAGTATATTGTGCTGCACTGTGGTATCTGGTTCTGCTGGGGCAGTATATTGTGCTGCTCTGTGGTATCTGGTTCTGCTGGGGCGGTATATTGTGCTGCACTGTGGTATCTGGTTCTGCTGGGGCAGTATATTGTGCTGCACTGTGGTATCTGGTTCTGCTGGGGCAGTATATTGTGCTGCACTGTGGTATCTGGTTCCGCTGGGGCGGTATATTGTGCTGCACTGTAGTATCTGGTTCTGCTGGGGCAGTATATTGTGCTGCACTGTGGTATCTGGTTCTGCTGGGGCAGTATATTGTGCTGCACTGTGGTATCTGGTTCTGCTGGGGCAGTATATTGTGCTGCACTGTGGTATCTGGTTCTGCTGGGGCAGTATATTGTGCTGCACTGTGGTATCTGGTTCTGCTGGGGCGGTATATTGTGCTGCACTGTGGTATCTGGTTCTGCTGGAGCGGTATATTTTGCTGCACTGTGGTATCTGGTTCCGCTGGGGCGGTATATTGTGCTGCACTGTGGTATCTGGTTCTGCTGGGGCGGTATATTGTGCTGCACTGTGGTATCTGGTTCTGCTGGGGCAGTATACTGTGCTGCACTGTGGTATCTGGTTCTGCTGGGGTGGTATATTGTGCTGCACTGCGGTATCTGGTTCTGCTGGGGCCGTATATTGTGCTGCACTGTGGTATCTGGTTCTGCTGGGGCGGTATATTGTGCTGCACTGTGGTATCTGGTTCTGCTGGGGCGGTATATTGTGCTGCCCTGTGGTATCTGGTTCTGCTGGGGCAGTATATTGTGCTGCCCTGTGGTATCTGGTTCCGCTGGGGCGGTATATTGTGCTGCACTGTGGTATCTGGTTCCGCTGGGGCGGTATATTGTGCTGCACTGTGGTATCTGGTTCTTCTGGGGCGGTATATTGTGCTGCTCTGTGGTATCTGGTTCTGCTGGGGCGGTATATTGTGCTGCACTGTGGTATCTGGTTCTGCTGGGGCAGTATATTGTGCTGCACTGTGGTATCTGGTTCTGCTGGGGCAGTATATTGTGCTGCACTGTGGTATCTGGTTCTGCTGGGGCGGTATATTGTGCTGCACTGTGGTATCTGGTTCTGCTGGGGCGGTATATTGTGCTGCTCTGTGGTATCTGGTTCTGCTGGGGCGGTATATTGTGCTGCACTGTGGTATCTGGTTCTGCTGGGGCAGTATATTGTGCTGCACTGTGGTATCTGGTTCTGCTGGGGCGGTATATTGTGCTGCACTGTGGTATCTGGTTCTGCTGGGGCAGTATATTGTGCTGCACTGTGGTATCTGGTTCTGCTGGGGCGGTATATTGTGCTGCACTGTGGTATCTGGTTCTGCTGGGGCAGTATACTGTGCTGCACTGTGGTATCTGGTTCTGCTGGGGCAGTATATTGTGCTGCACTGTGGTATCTGGTTCTGCTGGGGCGGTATATTGTGCTGCACTGTGGTATCTGGTTCTGCTGGGGCAGTATATTGTGCTGCACTGTGGTATCTGGTTCTGCTAGGACGGTATATTGTTCTGCACTGTGGTATCTGGTTCTGCTGGGGCGGTATATTGTGCTGCACTGTGGTATCTGGTTCTGCTGGGGCGGTATATTGTGCTGCACTGTGGTATCTGGTTCTGCTGGGGCGGTATATTGTGCTGCACTGTGGTATCTGGTTCTGCTGGGGCAGTATATTGTGCTGCACTGTGGTATCTGGTTCTGCTGGGGCGGTATATTGTGCTGCACTGTGGTGTCTGGTTCTGCTGGGGCAGTATACTGTGCTGCACTGTGGTATCTGGTTCTGCTGGGGCAGTATATTGTGCTGCACTGTGGTATCTGGTTCTGCTGGGGCGGTATATTGTGCTGCACTGTGGTATCTGGTTCTGCTGGGGCAGTATATTGTGCTGCACTGTGGTATCTGGTTCTGCTGGGGCGGTATATTGTGCTGCACTGTGGTATCTGGTTCTGCTGGGGCAGTATATTGTGCTGCACTGTGGTATCTGGTTCTGCTGGGGCGGTATATTGTGCTGCACTGTGGTATCTGGTTCTGCTGGGGCAGTATACTGTGCTGCACTGTGGTATCTGGTTCTGCTGGGGCAGTATATTGTGCTGCACTGTGGTATCTGGTTCTGCTGGGGCGGTATATTGTGCTGCACTGTGGTATCTGGTTCTGCTGGGGCGGTATATTGTACTGCACTGTGGTATCTGGTTCTGCTGGGGCGGTATATTGTGCTGCACTGTGGTATCTGGTTCAGCTGGGGCAGTATATTGTGCTGCACTGTGGCATCTGGTTCTGCTGGGGCTGTATATTGTGCTGCACTGTGGCATCTGGTTCTGCTGGGGCAGTATATTGTGCTGCACTGTGGTATCTGGTTCTGCTGGGGCAGTATACTGTGCTGCACTGTGGTATCTGGTTCTGCTGGGGCGGTATATTGTGCTGCACTGTGGTATCTGGTTCTGCTGGGGCGGTATATTGTGCTGCACTGTGGTATCTGGTTCTGCTGGGGCGGTATATTGTGCTGCACTGTGGTATCTGGTTCTGCTGGGGCGGTATATTGTGCTGCACTGTGGTATCTGGTTCTGCTGGGGCGGTATATTGTGCTGCACTGTGGTATCTGGTTCTGCTGGGGCGGTATATTGTGCTGCACTGTGGTATCTGGTTCTGCTGGGGCGGTATATTGTGCTGCACTGTGGTATCTGGTTCTGCTGGGGCGGTATATTGTGCTGCACTGTGGTATCTGGTTCTGCTGGGGCGGTATATTGTGCTGCACTGTGGTATCTGGTTCTGCTGGGGCAGTATATTGTGCTGCACTGTGGTATCTGGTTCTGCTGGGGCAGTATACTGTGCTGCACTGTGGTATCTGGTTCTGCTGGGGCAGTATATTGTGCTGCACTGTGGTATCTGGTTCTGCTGGGGCGGTATATTGTGCTGCCCTGTGGTATCTGGTTCTGCTGGGGCAGTATATTGTGCTGCGCTGTGGTATCTGGTTCTGCTGGGGCAGTATACTGTGCTGCACTGTGGTATCTGGTTCTGCTGGGGCGGTATATTGTGCTGCGCTGTGGTATCTGGTTCTGCTGGGGCGGTATATTGTGCTGCACTGTGGTATCTGGTTCTGCTGGGGCGGTATATTGTGCTGCACTGTGGTATCTGGTTCTGCTGGGGCGGTATATTGTGCTGCACTGTGGTATCTGGTTCTGCTGGGGCAGTATATTGTGCTGCACTGTGGTATCTGGTTCTGCTGGGGCAGTATACTGTGCTGCACTGTGGTATCTGGTTCTGCTGGGGCGGTATATTGTGCTGCACTGTGGTATCTGGTTCTGCTGGGGCGGTATATTGTGCTGCACTGTGGTATCTGGTTCTGCTGGGGCGGTATATTGTGCTGCACTGTGGTATCTGGTTCTGCTGGGGCGGTATATTGTGCTGCACTGTGGTATCTGGTTCTGCTGGGGCAGTATATTGTGCTGCACTGTGGTATCTGGTTCTGCTGGGGCAGTATATTGTGCTGCACTGTGGTATCTGGTTCTGCTGGGGCAGTATATTGTGCTGCACTGTGGTATCTGGTTCTGCTGGGGCGGTATATTGTGCTGCACTGTGGTATCTGGTTCTGCTGGGGCAGAATATTGTGCTGCACTGTGGTATCTGGTTCTGCTGGGGCAGAATATTGTGCTGCACTGTGGTATCTGGTTCTGCTGGGGCAGTATACTGTGCTGCACTGTGGTATCTGGTTCTGCTGGGGCAGTATATTGTGCTGCACTGTGGTATCTGGTTCTGCTGGGGCGGTATATTGTGCTGCACTGTGGTATCTGGTTCTGCTGGGGCAGTATATTGTGCTGCACTGTGGTATCTGGTTCTGCTGGGGCAGTATATTGTGCTGCACTGTGGTATCTGGTTCTGCTGGGGCGGTATATTGTGCTGCACTGTGGTATCTGGTTCTGCTGGGGCGGTATATTGTGCTGCACTGTGGTATCTGGTTCCGCTGGGGCGGTATACCGTGCTGCACTGTGGTATCTGGTTCCGCTGGGGCGGTATACCGTGCTGCACTGTGGTATCTGGTTCCGCTGGGGCGGTATATTGTGTTGCACTGTGGTATCTGGTTCTGCTGGGGCAGTATATTGTGCTGCACTGTGGTATCTGGTTCTGTTGGGGCAGTATATTGTGCTGCACTGTGGTATCTGGTTCTGCTGGGGCGGTATATTGTGCTGCACTGTGGTATCTGGTTCTGCTGGGGCGGTATATTGTGCTGCACTGTGGTATCTGGTTCTGCTGGGGCGGTATATTGTGCTGCTCTGTGGTATCTGGTTCTGCTGGGGCGGTATATTGTGCTGCACTGTGGTATCTGGTTCTGCTGGGGCAGTATATTGTGCTGCACTGTGGTATCTGGTTCTGCTGGGGCGGTATATTGTGCTGCACTGTGGTATCTGGTTCTGCTGGGGCAGTATATTGTGCTGCACTGTGGTATCTGGTTCTGCTGGGGCGGTATATTGTGCTGCACTGTGGTATCTGGTTCTGCTGGGGCAGTATACTGTGCTGCACTGTGGTATCTGGTTCTGCTGGGGCAGTATATTGTGCTGCACTGTGGTATCTGGTTCTGCTGGGGCGGTATATTGTGCTGCACTGTGGTATCTGGTTCTGCTGGGGCAGTATATTGTGCTGCACTGTGGTATCTGGTTCTGCTAGGACGGTATATTGTTCTGCACTGTGGTATCTGGTTCTGCTGGGGCGGTATATTGTGCTGCACTGTGGTATCTGGTTCTGCTGGGGCGGTATATTGTGCTGCACTGTGGTATCTGGTTCTGCTGGGGCGGTATATTGTGCTGCACTGTGGTATCTGGTTCTGCTGGGGCAGTATATTGTGCTGCACTGTGGTATCTGGTTCTGCTGGGGCGGTATATTGTGCTGCACTGTGGTGTCTGGTTCTGCTGGGGCAGTATACTGTGCTGCACTGTGGTATCTGGTTCTGCTGGGGCAGTATATTGTGCTGCACTGTGGTATCTGGTTCTGCTGGGGCGGTATATTGTGCTGCACTGTGGTATCTGGTTCTGCTGGGGCAGTATATTGTGCTGCACTGTGGTATCTGGTTCTGCTGGGGCGGTATATTGTGCTGCACTGTGGTATCTGGTTCTGCTGGGGCAGTATATTGTGCTGCACTGTGGTATCTGGTTCTGCTGGGGCGGTATATTGTGCTGCACTGTGGTATCTGGTTCTGCTGGGGCAGTATACTGTGCTGCACTGTGGTATCTGGTTCTGCTGGGGCAGTATATTGTGCTGCACTGTGGTATCTGGTTCTGCTGGGGCGGTATATTGTGCTGCACTGTGGTATCTGGTTCTGCTGGGGCGGTATATTGTACTGCACTGTGGTATCTGGTTCTGCTGGGGCGGTATATTGTGCTGCACTGTGGTATCTGGTTCAGCTGGGGCAGTATATTGTGCTGCACTGTGGCATCTGGTTCTGCTGGGGCTGTATATTGTGCTGCACTGTGGCATCTGGTTCTGCTGGGGCAGTATATTGTGCTGCACTGTGGTATCTGGTTCTGCTGGGGCAGTATATTGTGCTGCACTGTGGTATCTGGTTCTGCTGGGGCAGTATATTGTGCTGCACTGTGGTATCTGGTTCTGCTGGGGCAGTATATTGTGCTGCACTGTGGTATCTGGTTCTGCTGGGGCGGTATATTGTGCTGCACTGTGGTATCTGGTTCTGCTGGGGCAGAATATTGTGCTGCACTGTGGTATCTGGTTCTGCTGGGGCAGAATATTGTGCTGCACTGTGGTATCTGGTTCTGCTGGGGCAGTATACTGTGCTGCACTGTGGTATCTGGTTCTGCTGGGGCAGTATATTGTGCTGCACTGTGGTATCTGGTTCTGCTGGGGCGGTATATTGTGCTGCACTGTGGTATCTGGTTCTGCTGGGGCAGTATATTGTGCTGCACTGTGGTATCTGGTTCTGCTGGGGCAGTATATTGTGCTGCACTGTGGTATCTGGTTCTGCTGGGGCGGTATATTGTGCTGCACTGTGGTATCTGGTTCTGCTGGGGCGGTATATTGTGCTGCACTGTGGTATCTGGTTCCGCTGGGGCGGTATACCGTGCTGCACTGTGGTATCTGGTTCCGCTGGGGCGGTATACCGTGCTGCACTGTGGTATCTGGTTCCGCTGGGGCGGTATATTGTGTTGCACTGTGGTATCTGGTTCTGCTGGGGCAGTATATTGTGCTGCACTGTGGTATCTGGTTCTGTTGGGGCAGTATATTGTGCTGCACTGTGGTATCTGGTTCTGCTGGGGCGGTATATTGTGCTGCACTGTGGTATCTGGTTCTGCTGGGGCGGTATATTGTGCTGCACTGTGGTATCTGGTTCTGCTGGGGCAGTATATTGTGCTGCACTGTGGTATCTGGTTCTGTTGGGGCAGTATATTGTGCTGCACTGTGGTATCTGGTTCTGCTGGGGCGGTATATTGTGCTGCACTGTGGTATCTGGTTCTGCTGGGGCGGTATATTGTGCTGCACTGTGGTATCTGGTTCTGCTGGGGCAGTATATTGTGCTGCACTGTGGTATCTGGTTCTGTTGGGGCAGTATATTGTGCTGCACTGTGGTATCTGGTTCTGCTGGGGCGGTATATTGTGCTGCACTGTGGTATCTGGTTCTGCTGGGGCAGTATATTGTGCTGCACTGTGGTATCTGGTTCTGTTGGGGCAGTATATTGTGCTGCACTGTGGTATCTGGTTCTGCTGGGGCGGTATATTGTGTTGCACTGTGGTATCTGGTTCTGCTGGGGCAGTATATTGTGCTGCACTGTGGTATCTGGTTCTGTTGGGGCAGTATATTGTGCTGCACTGTGGTATCTGGTTCTGCTGGGGCGGTATATTGTGCTGCACTGTGGTATCTGGTTCTGCTGGGGCGGTATATTGTGCTGCACTGTGGTATCTGGTTCTGCTGGGGCAGTATATTGTGCTGCACTGTGGTATCTGGTTCTGTTGGGGCAGTATATTGTGCTGCACTGTGGTATCTGGTTCTGCTGGGGCGGTATATTGTGCTGCACTGTGGTATCTGGTTCTGCTGGGGCGGTATATTGTGCTGCACTGTGGTATCTGGTTCTGCTGCATAGAGCTCATCTTTATCTCCCGTCATAAGTAGACAAGGAGGCCTCTTCTCAGACCGGTACATTCATGAGAAGGATAACACTGACCTTTGTGTGACCTTACTTTGACCTACTCAAGACATACAAAACTGCAGCTATAGTCGAGCATGGCTCTTAAAGGCAATGAAGATCCATCTTGACAATAATGAATTGGATATGAATGTATTTACCTATGAAAAGGCACAACAATCAGGGGGGGCTTCAAATGGGACATGGCATCTAAAAACCACACGGCGCTCCTTCCCTTCTGCGCCCTGCCGTGTGCCCGTACAGCTGCTTATCACCACATGTGGGGGGTTTCTGTAAACCGCAGAATGTGGGTAATAAATATAGAGCTTTGTTTGGCTGTTAACCCTCGATGTGTTAAAGAAAAAATTGGATTAAAATGGAAAATCTGCAATAAAAAGTGAAATTTAAAAATTTCTTCTCCGTTTTCCTTTAATTCGTGTGGAACGCCTAAAGGGTTAACGACGTTTGTAAAATCGGTTTTAACCCCCTCAGCCCCCCTAGCTTAAACCCCCGTAATGACCAGACCACCTTTTACACTTCTGACCTACACTACTTTCACCGTTTATTGCTCGGTCATGCAACTTACCACCCAAATGAATTTTACCTCCTTTTCTTCTCACTAATAGAGCTTTCATTTGGTGGTATTTCATTGCTGCTGACATTTTTACTTTTTTTGTTATTAATCGAAATTTAACGATTTTTTTGCAAAAAAATGACATTTTTCACTTTCTGTTGTAAATTTTATTTTTTTAAAATACATTTCTATATAAATTTTTCTCTTTTTGAAGCAGCTCTGACTTTCTGAGCACCTGTCATGTTTCCTGAGGTTCTACAATGGCCAGAGAGTAGAAACACCCCACAAATGACCCCATTTCAGAAAGTACACACCCTAAGGTATTCGCTGATTGGGCATAGTGAGTTCATAGAAGTTTTTATTTTTTGTCACAAGTTAACGGAAAATGGTGATTTTCTTTTTTTTTTTCTTACAAAGTCTCATATTCCACTAACTTGTGACAAAAAATAAAAACTTCCATGAACTCACTATGCCCATCAGCGAATACCTTGGGGTGTCTTCTTTCCAAAATGGGGTCACTTGTGGGGTAGTTATACTGCCCTGGCATTCTAGGGGCCCAAATGTGTGGTAAGGAGTTTGAAATCAAAATCTGTAAAAAATGACGAGTGAAATCCGAAAGGTGCTCTTTGGAATGTGGGCCCCTTTGCCCACCTAGGCTGCAAAAAAGTGTCACACATGTGGTATCGCCGTATTCAGGAGAAGTTGGGGAATGTGTTTTGGGGTGTCTTTTTACATATACCCATGCTGGGTGAGAGAAATATCTCGGCAAAAGACAACTTTTCCCATTTTTTTATACAAAGTTGGCATTTGACCAAGATATTTCTCTCACCCAGCATGGGTATATGTAAAATGACACCCCAAAACACATTGTCCAACTTCTCCTGAGTACGGCGATACCAGATGTATGACACTTTTTTGCAGCCTAGGTGGGCAAAGGGGCCCACATTCCTTTTATGAGGGCATTTTTAGACATTTGGATACCAGACTTCTTCTCACGCTTTAGGGCCCCTAAAATGCCAGGGCAGTATAAATACCCCACATGTGACCCCATTTTGGAAAGAAGACACCCCAAGGTATTCAATGAGTGGCATGACGAGTTCATAGAATTATTTTTTTTTGGCACAAGTTAGCGGAAATTGTTTTTTTTTTTTTTCCCCTCACAAAGTCTCCCTTTCCGCTAACTTGGGACAAAAATTTCAATCTTTCATGGACTCAATATGCCCCTCACGGAATACCTTGGGGTGTCTTCTTTCCGAAATGGGGTCACATGTGGGGTATTTATACTGCCCTGGCATTCTAGGGGCCCTAAAGCGTGAGAAGAAGTCTGGAATATAAATGTCTAAAAAATTGTACGCATTTGGATTCCGTGAGGGGTATGGTGAGTTCATGTGAGATTTTATTTTTTGACACAAGTTAGTGGAATATGAGACTTTGTAAGAAAAAAATAAAAAATTCCGCTAACTTGGGCCAAAAAAATGTCTGAATGGAGCCTTACAGAGGGGTGATCAATGACAGGGGGGGTGATCAATGACAGGGGGGGTGATCAATGACAGGGGGGGTGATCAATGACAGGGGGGTGATCAATGACAGGGGGGTGATCAATGACAGGGGGGGTGATCAATGACAGGGGGGGGGTGATCAATGACAGGGGGGTGATCAATGACAGGGGGGTGATCAATGACCGGGGGGTGATCAATGACCGGGGGGTGATCAATGACAGGGGGGGTGATCAATGACAGGGGGGGTGATCAATGATAGGGGGGTGATCAGGGAGTCTATATGGGGTGATCAATGACAGGGGGGTGATCAATGACAGGGGGGGTGTCACGGAACCATGAACCAGACGTACAACAAGAGATAAGTGAAAATAAGAAGGCTTTATTGAAAATAAAGCTGTAAACCAAAAGTCCAAACGGATGGTGAAACCGAGCAGAGTCTTTGCGAAGCCAGAGGTCAGGAACCAGAAGGGTAGTCAGACGAAGCCAGGATCAGGAACCAGCAGGGTAGTCAGACGAAGCCAGGATCAGGAACCAGCAGGGTAGTCAGACGAAGCCAGGATCAGGAACCAGCAGGGTAGTCAGACGAAGCCAGGATCAGGAACCAGAAGCAGCAGCAGTCTTAGAAGCATGTGAACACAAGAGGGCCAAGCAAGGAACTGAAGCCACAGACCTCCTATATATATGAGCTAGGCATCCAGCTCCTCCCAGGGGAAGGAGGAGCCGCAGGGTGGAAGGCTACAAGAAACCCAGGACCCAAGATGGCCGCCAGCACATGTCAAACGAAGGAGAGCAGCAAGCAGGTAAGACCATGACAGTACCTCCCCCTCAAGGGCCCCTCCTCCGCGGAGCACAAAACGGTTTCTGAGGGAAGCGTGCGTGGAAGGCTCGGAGCAAGGCAGGAGCATGGACATCTGCGGAGGGAACCCAGGAACGCTCCTCTGGACCATAACCACGCCAATGGACCAAAAACTGCAACCGACCGCGGACCAGGCGTGAGTCCAGGATATTGCTCACCTCATATTCCTCACGATTGCCCACTTGGACCGGACGAGGCCGAGGAACCGAGGAAGTGAAACGATTACACACCAGTGGCTTCAACAGGGAGACATGAAACACGTTGGAGATCCGCATGCCAGGAGGAAGCGCAAGGGCATAGGCTACCGGGTTTACCCTGCGAAGCACTCGGAAGGGACCAACAAAGCGAGGCGCCAGCTTGGGAGTGGGCACTCGAAGGTTGAGGTTGCGGGTGGACAACCATACACGGTCTCCGACCTGGTAGGAAGGAGCAGGCGCTCGTCTGCGATCAGCCTGGAATCTCTGGCGCTGCGCAGAGACCTCAAGGGACTTCTGGATCTGTACCCAAGAAGCACGTAGGACGGAAAGGTGATCCTCCACAGCCGGAATATCCTGGGGAGAGAATACCTCCGGTAACACGGCAGGTTGGAACCCATAATTGGCCATGAAGGGAGACGTCCCAGAGGAAGAGTTCACCGCCGTGTTCCTGGCAAACTCAGCCCAAGGCAGGAAGTCAACCCAATTGTCTTGGTGATCGGAGACATAGCAACGAAGGAATTGCTCCAAGGCCTGATTGGATCGTTCTGCGGCCCCATTGGACTGAGGGTGGTAGGCCGAGGAGAAGGAGAGATGAATCCCCAACTGGGAGCAAAAGGCGCGCCAGAACCTGGACACAAACTGACTCCCCCGATCCGACACAATCTCCTTAGGCAAACCGTGCAACCGGAAGACCTCCCTGGCAAAAATCGTGGCCAACTCTTGTGCAGAGGGTAACTTCTTGAGAGGAACACAGTGGCACATTTTGGAAAACCGATCCACAATCATGAGAATGACCGTATGGCCTCGGGATGCAGGGAGGTCCACAATGAAATCCATCCCCAGGTGTGACCATGGGCGCTCCCCGGTGGCTATGGGTTGCAGAAGGCCCAACGGAAGGTGCCGAGGGGACTTACTCTGGGCACAAACGGAGCATGCCGCTACATATGCGGCGATGTCGGAACGTAGGGAAGGCCACC
This sequence comes from Bufo bufo, assembly GCF_905171765.1. Taxonomy (NCBI): domain Eukaryota; kingdom Metazoa; phylum Chordata; class Amphibia; order Anura; family Bufonidae; genus Bufo; species Bufo bufo. Next base: position 838,694,227 of record NC_053389.1, on the reverse strand, counting down.
AGAACAGACGTGAAACAGCCCAGGTCAGCTGATTCTTTCCAGGATGCCCCGCGGTCTTGGAGTTATGGTAGGTTCGCAACAACCGAGTGCGCAACTCCTCAGGCACAAAACATCTGCCGTTGGGTCTCCCAGAGGGAGCACCAGATTGAGCCGCCAAAATCTGCTCACCCAGGGGAGAGGTCAGGCTGGTGCGAATGGCGGCCAGGATCTGATTCGGAGGTATGACCGAAGTCGGAATCGACTCCTCCCTGGACAGCTCGGAGTACTGCCGTGATAAGGCATCCGCCCTGATGTTCTTGGAACCGGGTAGGTAGGAGACCACGTAATTAAAACGTGACAAGAACAGAGCCCATCTGGCCTGACGTGGTGTCAATCTCTTGGCCTCAGAAAGGTAGGTCAGATTCTTGTGGTCCGTCAGGATGAGAACCGGAACCACCGAACCCTCGAGCAAGTGCCTCCATTCTTTAAGGGCCTGCACGATGGCCAATAACTCCCTGTCACCAATCTGATAGTTGCACTCCGCGGAAGACAGTTTCCGGGAGTAAAACCCACAAGGAAGCAGAGGACCCTCTGGTGTTCTACGCTGAGACAGAAGGGCGCCTACTCCCGTCTCAGACGCGTCCACCTCGAGGACAAAGGGCAACCCAGGGTTGGGATGCGACAGAATCGGAGCCGACACAAAGGCGGACTTTAGGGCCTCAAAAGCTCGGATGGCCTCGAGCGGCCAGACCTGGGAATTACTGCCCTTCCTGGTCAGATCCGTGAGAGGCTTGGCCAGCATGGAAAAGTCCCTGATGAACTTCCGATAATAATTGGCGAAGCCCAAAAAGCGCTGCAGGGAACGAAGACCACTGGGCTGGGGCCACCGTAAGACAGCCGAAACCTTCTCAGGATCCATGGAGAACCCCTCAGCGGAAATGATGTAACCTAAGAAGGTTACCTGGGATCGGTGAAATTCGCATTTCTCAAGCTTACCGAACAGCTTGTTCTCTCGTAACCGTTGCAACACTCGTCTGACATCCAGAATGTGGGCCTCCATGGATTCAGAATATACCAAGATGTCATCCAAATAGACTACCACACACTGCTGCAACAGGTCACGGAAAACATCGTTGATGAATTCCTGAAAGACTGCGGGCGCATTGCACAACCCAAAGGGCATAACCAAGGATTCGTAATGACCGGTCCTGGTGTTAAACGCGGTCTTCCACTCATCGCCCGCCTTGATCCTTACCAGGTTATATGCCGCCCTCAGGTCGAGTTTGGTAAAGACCGTGGCCCCTTTAAGGCGATCGAACAGCTCGGAAATCAAGGGTATCGGGTAAGCGTTCTTGATCGTGATGCGATTGAGACCCCTGTAATCGATGCAAGGCCTCAACTCACCGCCCTTCTTTTTCACAAAGAAAAATCCAGCCCCTGCCGGGGACGAAGATTTGCGAATGTGTCCGCGTGAAAGCGCCTCCCTCACGTACTCCTCCATGGCCTCATTCTCCGCTACCGACAGTGGATAGACTTTGCCACGAGGAGGAACGGCACCAGATTGTAACTCTATGGCACAATCGTATGGGCGGTGCGGAGGTAGGGCAACCGCGCGCACCTTATCGAATACATCCCGGTACTCCTCGTATTCAGGAGGCAACAGAGAGTCCGAGGAAGTACACAGCAACTTGACAGACCCATGGATGCAACTAGCCCCACACTGCGGTGACCACGAGAGGATCTCGACCGATCTCCAATCGAAAGTCGGATTATGCTTCTGGAGCCAGGGGTACCCCAAGACCACCGAGTAGTGTGGAGACGAAATAACCTGGAGGCAGACCGACTCTCTGTGAACGGCACCAATGGCTATCCCCACTGGAAGGGTCTCATGAGTCACGTGTGGCGGCAGAAGGGGTCTGCCGTCTATCGCCTCAAGAGCCAGTGGGGAACCTCGAGCCTGCAGAGGAATGGAATTGGCGGCAGCGAACACACTATCAATGAACAAACCACCAGCACCAGAGTCCACCAACGCCTGGGTCGTCACCGAGCCCCCGACCCAGGAGAGGACAACAGTGATCAGTGGTTTGTCAACACGGGAAACCGGGGACGAGGAGACTCCACCCAAGATCTGCCCCCGACAGGATCTCAGGGTACGAGCGTTTCCCGGACGGTTCGGACATGCCAACCGAAAATGCCCACCGAGACCACAGTACATGCATCGGCCCTCGCGTCTCCGGAGTGCCCTCTCCCCCTCGGACAGGCGAGCAAACCCCAGCTGCATGGGTTCACCCCCAGACAAGTCATCCCCAGGAGGCGTGGGAGGAGAGGGAGGCACGGGTGGGACAGCAAACGTAGGCACCAATCTGTTAGAAGACCTCCGCAGGTTCTCCTTAAAGGAAGGTCTCTCCCTGAGTCTGGTGTCAATCAAAATCAGGAAAGAAATAAGAGACTCGAGCTCAACTGGTAGGTCCTTAGCTGCAACCTCATCCTTCAAGGCATCCGAGAGACCATGAGATAAAGCAGCGACCAGAGCCTCATTATTCCAGCCCACCTCTGCTGCCAGGGTACGAAACTCAATGGCGTATTCAGCTACGGATCGTGAACCCTGTCTGATGGACATAAGGAGCTTCGCAGCAGAGGCAGCACGAGCCGGCACATCGAATACCTTCCGAAGAGAAGCAACAAAACCGGAAAACTCGGCAACCACCGGATTGTTGTTCTCCCATAAAGGGCTGGCCCAGGCCAAGGCCTTCTCCGAGAGCAGCGAGATCAAGAAGCCCACCTTTGATCTCTCAGTAGGAAAGGCATGTGGCAGCAACTCGAAATAAATGCCCACCTGGTTAAGGAAACCTCGGCACTGAGTTGGCTCTCCCCCAAAGCGCTGTGGAAGAGGGGCAGAACCGGTCATACCCCGAAACACCGCAGGCGCAACAACAGGTGTCGGGGTAGACTCTGGCGCAACAACCGGAGCGGCAGTAGGAGCGAGCCCAGGAGCGACAACCGACCCATCGGCAACGGGAGCGAAATGAGCCGTGCGTTCAAGCAGGGTTTGCAACGCCACAGCGAACCGACCCAACAGGTGATCCTGCTGATCAAGTCTGGCAACCAGCGTGGGTAGCGAGGATGGCCCTGTACCGTCAGAATTCATGGCTTGGTCCTAATGTCACGGAACCATGAACCAGACGTACAACAAGAGATAAGTGAAAATAAGAAGGCTTTATTGAAAATAAAGCTGTAAACCAAAAGTCCAAACGGATGGTGAAACCGAGCAGAGTCTTTGCGAAGCCAGAGGTCAGGAACCAGAAGGGTAGTCAGACGAAGCCAGGATCAGGAACCAGCAGGGTAGTCAGACGAAGCCAGGATCAGGAACCAGCAGGGTAGTCAGACGAAGCCAGGATCAGGAACCAGCAGGGTAGTCAGACGAAGCCAGGATCAGGAACCAGAAGCAGCAGCAGTCTTAGAAGCATGTGAACACAAGAGGGCCAAGCAAGGAACTGAAGCCACAGACCTCCTATATATATGAGCTAGGCATCCAGCTCCTCCCAGGGGAAGGAGGAGCCGCAGGGTGGAAGGCTACAAGAAACCCAGGACCCAAGATGGCCGCCAGCACATGTCAAACGAAGGAGAGCAGCAAGCAGGTAAGACCATGACAGGGGGTGATCAATGACAGGGGTGGTGATCAATGACAGGGGGGGTGATCAATGACAGGGGGGGTGATCAATGACAGGGGTGGTGATCAATGACAGGGGGGTGATCAATGACGGGGGGGTGATCAATGACAGGGGGGTGATCAATGACAGGGGGGGTGATCAATGACAGGGGTGGTGATCAATGACAGGGGGGGTGATCAATGACAGGGGGGGGTGATCAATGACAGGGGGGGTGATCAATGACAGGGGGGTGATCAGGGAGTCTATATGGGGTGATCAGGGGTTAATAAGTGACGGGGGGGGGGGGGGGTGTAGTGTAGTGTAGTGGTGCTTGGTGGGACTTTACTGAGCTACCTGTGTCCTCTGGTGGTCGATCCAAACAAAGGGGACCACCAGAGGACCAGGTAGCAGGTATATTAGACGCTGTTATCAAAACCGCGTCTAATATACCTGTTAGGGGTTAAAAAAAATCGCATCTCCAGCCTGCCAGCGAACGATCGCCGCTGGCAGGCTGGAGATCCACTCGCTTACCTTCCGATCCTGTGAACGCGCGCGCCTGTGTGCGCGCGTTCACAGGAAATCTCGCGTCTCGTGAGATGACGTGCCGGCACGTCCAGGAGGAATAAATCGGCCGCCTCCAGGACGCAATCCTACGTTAGGCGGTCCGGAGGTGGTTGAGTAACTTGAGGGGTGTAGTTTCTACAATGGGGTCACTTATGGGGGTATCCACTATGTAGACCCCACAAAGTGACCTCAGACCTGAACTGGTCCTTAAAAAGTGGGTTTTGGCAATTTTCTTAAAAATTTGAAGATTTGCTTCTAAACTTCTAACGTCCATAATGACGCCAACATGAAGCAGACATTTGGGGAATGTGAAGTAATAACTATTTTATGAGGTATCACTTTCTGTTTTAAAAGCAGAGAAATTGAAATTTAGAAAATTGCGAATTTTTTATTTTTTTTTGCAAATTTGGGAATTTTTCATAAATAAAGGTGGAATATAGTGACTCACGTATGACCGTCATGAAGTACAATGTGTCAGGAGACAACAGTCTCTGAATGACTTATCACCACATAAAGTGAGACATGGTCAGGAAGGGGGTGGCCCGGATGTGAAGGGGTTAATGATTGGCAGGGGCCCCAGCTCTTCTGTAATGGAACACCTCTACCATGGCATTAATGACACCAAGTAACAGTCCGTGACGTCATGTGCGGCCATGTTTTATCCCCAGTGACATCACACAGCCGCGCTGCCTCGCCTTTCCAGCCTTCTCGGTGACGTCATCAGCAATCACACTCTTCCAGTCACCTCATTGGGTCCACGGCTTTAAAGCTCCGCCCCTGGCTTCTGAACAATGGCGTCTCGTTCGCAGCGGCTGTAAGCGAATTCTCCAGCGAATGCGAGATACGGTGTCCGGAATCCCGGAACGTCACTTACACTCGACTCTTTTGCGTGAGTGCCGCCATTTTCTTAGAGGCTAACGGCGTCTAAATATTAGTGAGAAGAGGATGGAGCGGGGTCTGCGGTTGTGGCGCAGTGCGGCCTCTTGTGACGGTCACCAGCACCGTGGGAGTACAAACATGGTCTCCCGCTCTGTTCTGAGCGATCACACTGAGGCTGCGCGCTGGGGGTAGTAACATGGCGGCTGGTGGTTACCATGACGGCGGCCTGGTGTTCTTCCCAGACGTGTGGCAGTAACGGCCCGGGCTGAGAGGTGAGGCATGTAGAGTAACATTGTCTGTGTGAGAGGGAACCACCCATGCTGAGACTTGTAGTCCCTGCAGCCGAGGCTTTGGATTGGGCGCAGGGTTGAGACTAGAATGGAGTGGCTAAAAGGAGGCCCCCCCACCCAGTACCCCAATACTGTCCTAATGGGGGGAAGCGAACTTTGTGTTTGGCGTACAAGGTTCACGTTATCTAAGAAGTATTATGGACTCCGCTATAACGGACCAGATAAGGTATAGCGGGATCCATAACGGAGATCTGAGATAACCGGGACTTGAGACACAAACGTCGCTCAACACTCATCCCTAATACTAACCATAATACTATCCCTAATACTAACCTGACCCTAATACTATCCCTAATACTAACCCCGACCCTAATACTAAACCCGACCCTAATACTAACCCCGACCCTAATACTAACCTGACCCTAATACTATCCCTAATACTAACCCCGACCCTAATACTAAAACTGACCCTAATACTAACCATAATACTATCCCCGACCCTAATACTAACTATAATACTATCCCTAATACTAACCCCGACCCTAATACTAACCATAATACTATCCCTAATACTAACCCCGACCCTAATACTAACCATAATACTATCCCTAATACTAACCATAATACTATCCCTAATACTAACCCCGACCCTAATACTAACCATAATACTATCCCTAATACTAACCCTGACCCTAATACTAACCATAATACTATCCCTAATACTAACCCCGACCCTAATACTAACCATAATACTATCCCTAATACTAACCCCGACCCTAATACTAACCATAATACTATCCCTAATACTAACCCTGACCCTAATACTAACCATAATACTATCCCTAATACTAACCCTAATACTAACCCCGACCCTAATACTATCCCTAATACTAACCCCGACCCTAATACTAACCATAATACTATCCCTAATACTAACCCTGACCCTAATACTAACCATAATACTATCCCTAATACTAACCCCGACCCTAATACTAACCCCGACCCTAATACTAACCCCGACCCTAATACTAACCCCGACCCTAATACTAACCCCGACCCTAATACTAACCCCGACCCTAATACTAACTATAATACTATCCCTGACCCTAATACTAACCATAATACTATCCCTGACCCTAATATTAACGCTAATAACCATGACTGTAATACTAACCCTAATACTAACCCCGACCCTAATACTAACCCCGACCCTAATACTAACCATAATACTATCCCTGACCCTAATATTAACGCTAATAACCATCACTGTAATACTAACTATAATACTATCCCCGACCCTAATACTAACGCTAATAACCATGACTGTAATACTAACTATAATACTATCCCTGACCCTAATACTAACCCAGACCCTAATACTAACGCTAATAACCATGACTGTAATACTATCCCTAATACTAACCCTGACCATAATACTATCCCTAATACTAACCCTGACCCTAATACTATCGCTAATAACCATGACTGTAATACTAACTATAATACTATCCCAAATACTAACCCTGACCCTAATACTAACTATACTATTCCTAATACTAACCCTGACCATAATACTAACGCTAATAACTATGACTGTAATACTAACCATAATACTAATCCCGACCCTAATGCTATCGCTAATAACCATGACTGTAATAATAACCATAATACTATCCCTAATCCTATCCCTGAGCATTGCTGAAAAAAATTGTTTTACTGTATGCAAATGAGCTTCTAGGAGCAACGGAGGCGTTACTGTTACACCTAGAGGCTCTGCTCTCTGCCGCGCCTCTGCACTTTGATTTTCAGGGCCAGGTATGATTATGTTTTCACTGCCTGTCAATCAAAGTACAGAGGGCTCAGCAGATGCAGAGAGAGCAGAGCCTCTGTTTGTAATGGCATTGCTCCCCCATTGCTCCTAGAGGCTCATTTGCATATATTAAAACATCATTTTTCTCAGCGATACGAGCATATATGAAGATGGGGCCAACGAAGATGCTTTCAGCTGCCAAGCGCACATGTGACAAGTCTATCAGTGTCATGGGGACAAATCTGGTGACAGATGCCCTTTGAGATGCGCAGCTTATCACTGTTTATGGTATAAGGGTAGAGAGGTGAGAACTGATAATCTATCATCACTAGAACACCCTGCTTATCACTGTGTATAGTATAAGAACAGGAGATGTGAGGACTGATTATCTATCATCACTAGAACACCCTGCTTATCACTCTATATAGTATAAGGACAGGAGAGAACAGGAGAGGTGAGGACTGATTATCTATAATCACTAGAACACCCTGCTTATCACTCTATATAGTATAAGGACAGGAGAGAACAGGAGAGGTGAGGACTGATTATCTATAATCACTAGAACACCCTGCTTATCACTGTATATAGGATAAGGACAGGAGAGAACACAGGAGAGGTGAGAATTGATGATCACTCTATATAGTATAAGGACAGGTGAGAACTGATTATCTATCATCACTAGAACACCCTGCTTATTACTGTATATAGTATAAGGACAGGAGAGAACAGGAGAGGTGAGGACTGATTATCTATCACTAGAACATCCTGCTTATCACTGTATATAGTATAAGTACAGGGGACAAAACATGAGAGGTAAGAACTGATTATCTATCACTAGAACGCCCTGCTTTTTACTGTGGCCGTTGTACTGGGATTTGGGGGCCATCTGCTGTAATGGCTTGCTCCTGTGTCCCGGGATGTGGTAGTCACCTGCTGTAATGGCCGGCTCGTGTTTCCCGGGATGTGGGGGTCATCTGCCTTAATGGCTCCTGTGTCCTTCAATGGGGGGGGGTCATCTGCTATAATGGCTGGCTCCTGTATCACCAGATGTGGGGGTCCTCTACTGTAGCGGGCGGCTCCTGTATCACCATATAAGGGGGTCATCTGCTATAATGGCTGGCTCCTGTATCACCAGATGTGGGGGTCCTCTCCTGTAGCGGGCGGCTCCTGTGTCCTTCGATGAGGGGGTCATCTGCTATAATGGCTGGCTCCTGTATCACCAGATGTGGGGGTCCTCTCCTGTAGCGGGCGGCTCCTGTGTCCTTCGATGAGGGGGTCATCTGCTATAATGGCTGGCTCCTGTATCACCAGATGTGGGGGTCCTCTCCTGTAGCGGGCGGCTCCTGTGTCCTTCGATGAGGGGGTCATCTGCTATAATGGCTGGCTCCTGTATCACCAGATGTGGGGGTCCTCTCCTGTAGCGGGCGGCTCCTGTATCACCAGATGTGGGGGTCCTCTCCTGTAGCGGGCGGCTCCTGTATCACCAGATGTGGGGTCATCTGCTATAATGGCTGGCTCCTGTATCACCAGATGGGGGGGGTCCTCTCTTGTAGCGGGCGGCTCCTGTGTCCTTCGATGAGGGGGTCATCTGCTATAATGGCTGGCTCCTGTATCACCAGATGTGGGGTCATCTGCTATAATGGCTGGCTCCTGTATCACCAGATGTGGGGTCCTCTCCTGTAGCGGCCGGCTCCTGTATCACCAGATGTGGGGGTCCTCTCCTGTAGCGGACGGCTCCTGTATCACCAGATGTGGGGGTCATCTGCTATAATGGCTGGCTCCTGTATCACCAGATGGGGGGGTCCTCTCCTGTAGCGGACGGCTCCTGTATCACCAGATGAGGGGGTCCTCTCCTGTAGCGGACGGCTCCTGTATCACCAGATGTGGGGTCATCTGCTATAATGGCTGGATCCTGTATCACCAGATGGGGGGGTCCTCTCCTGTAGCGGACGGCTCCTGTGTCCTTCGATGAGGGGGTCATCTGCTATAATGGCTGGCTCCTGTATCACCAGATGTGGGGGTCCTCTCCTGTAGCGGACGGCTCCTGTATCACCAGATGTGGGGGTCATCTGCTATAATGGCTGGCTCCTGTATCACCAGATGGGGGGGTCATCTGCTATAATGGCTGGCTCCTGTATCACCAGATGGGGGGGTCATCTGCTATAATGGCTGGCTCCTGTATCACCAGATGTGGGGGTCCTCTCCTGTAGCGGGCGGCTCCTGTATCACCAGATGGGGGGGGTCCTCTCCTGTAGCGGCCGGCTCCTGTATCACCAGATGTGGGCGTCATCTGCTATAATGGCTGGCTCCTGTATCACCAGATGGGGGGGGTCCTCTCCTGTAGCGGACGGCTCCTGTATCACCAGATGGGGGGGTCATCTGCTATAATGGCTGGCTCCTGTATCACCAGATGTGGGGGTCCTCTCCTATAGCGGGCGGCTCCTGTGTCCTTCGATGAGGGGGTCATCTGCTATAATGGCTGGCTCCTGTATCACCAGATGTGGGGTCCTCTCCTGTAGCGGCCGGCTCCTGTATCACCAGATGTGGGGGTCCTCTCCTGTAGCGGGCGGCTCCTGTATCACCAGATGTGGGGGTCCTCTCCTGTAGCGGGCGGCTCCTGTATCACCAGATGGGGGGGTCCTCTCCTGTAGCGGACGGCTCCTGTATCACCAGATGTGGGGGTCATCTGCTATAATGGCTGGCTCCTGTATCACCAGATGGGGGGTCGTCTGCTATAATGGCTGGCTCCTGTATCACCAGATGTGGGGGTCCTCTCCTGTAGCGGGCGGCTCCTGTATCACCAGATGTGGGGGTCCTCTCCTGTAGCGGACGGCTCCTGTATCACCAGATGTGGGGGTCATCTGCTATAATGGCTGGCTCCTGTATCACCAGATGGGGGGTCGTCTGCTATAATGGCTGGCTCCTGTATCACCAGATGGGGGGGTCCTCTCCTGTAGCGGACGGCTCCTGTATCACCAGATGTGGGCGTCATCTGCTTTTGTACTGAAGACAGTGGTCTCTTTTGCTTGCAGGATGTCTCTTGCAGGTGAGGAGGAGCACACGCTCCCGGCTCACTGTGTCCCCCAGCCGTTGACGCCGGCCCCATATCAGGCAGAAGCGCACCCACTACTGGACATCACCCTGACACCGGAGAAAGGTGGCGGAATCCTGCGCAGGGAGACTGCAGAACGCAGAAAGGGGCAGCGGCAGGTGAGGACGTCTCTGCTTTACCTGGTCCAATATTAGGCCTGCAGCTTGTCACCCCTTTAACCCTTTCCTAAACTGCAACTTTATTCTGCAGCTTTGGGACAGACTGTGTTGTTATTTATCACTCTTTTTAGATCTCTGCTTGCTGTCAATAAATTGAACAATTCTGACCTGACAGTCAGGGGATTGTCTAGATTGAATACAATTGTAACAAACTGTCAGCTGTGAGGAGTGTGAGGTCTGTGCAGGTTTTCAGACTGAATGTAAAGAAAAATGTCCCCATTCACTGCAGACAGCAGAGATAAAAAAAAAAATACATTAGGAAGTTGAAGAATTGTTGCAGTCCAAGAAGGGGTTAACTGTAAAACAGTCTAATCTCAATGGTTCACAAGGGGTGCGTCACATGTGTCATGTATGTTGTATCGCTGGACATCATGATGGCGGTGTGAACAGAGCTTCAGCCTAGTGTTAGCAGTGCCTCCTTTCCCCGCCAGGTGCGCTTTGATGTAGGTGACGGGGGATCCGGCCGACCACTGGCAGCCCCTCGAGTTCACAGCAGTGCAGCGCTGAGAAGTGAGGTGCGGCGGGAGGCTCAGCAGGAGTTCAACCCAGAAATTGCTGTGCGGACTGAGCTGCTGCGATCGTTCACTGTGAGACGCGGTGTGGAGAGCGAGGCGGCCAAAGGTGAGGAGGATGGCTGCTGTGTACAGGTGAGGAGGAGGAGGATGGCTGCTGTGTACAGGTGAGGAGGAGGAGGAGGGTGGCTGCTGTGTACAGGTGAGAAGGAGGAGGAGGAGGAGGGTGGCTGCTGTGTACAGGTGAGAAGGAGGAGGAGGGTGGCTGCTGTGTACAGGTGAGGAGGAGGAGGAGGGTGGCTGCTGTGTACAGGTGAGAAGGAGGAGGAGGAGGATGGCTGCTGTGTACAGGTGAGGAGGAGGAGGAGGGTGGCTGCTGTGTACAGGTGAGGAGGAGGAGGAGGATGGCTGCTGTGTACAGGTGAGAACGAGGAGGAGGAGGGTGGCTGCTGTGTACAGGTGAGGAGGAGGAGGAGGAGGATGGCTGCTGTGTACAGGTGAGGGTGAGGGGGAGGAGGAGGAGGATGGCTGCTGTGTACAGGTGAGAACGAGGAGGAGGAGGATGGCTGCTGTGTACAGGTGAGAACGAGGAGGAGGAGGGTGGCTGCTGTGTACAGGTGAGGAGGAGGAGGAGGAGGATGGCTGCTGTGTACAGGTGAGGGTGAGGGGGAGGAGGAGGAGGAGGATGGCTGCTGTGTACAGGTGAGAACGAGGAGGAGGAGGATGGTGGCTGCTGTGTACAGGTGAGAACGAGGAGGATGGCTGCTGTGTACAGGTGAGGGGGAGGAGGAGGAGGATGGCTGCTGTGTACAGGTGAGGAGGAGGGTGGCTGCTGTGTACGGAGGAGGAGGAGGAGGATGGCTGCTGTGTACAGGTGAGGAGGAGGAGGAGGATGGCTGCTGTGTACAGGTGAGAACGAGGAGGAGGAGGATGGCTGCTGTGGACAGGTGAGGAGGAGGAGGGTGGCTGCTGTGTACAGGTGAGGAGGATGGCTGCTGTGTACAGGTGAGAACGAGGAGGAGGATGGCTGCTGTGTACAGGTGAGGAGGAGGGGAGGAGGAGGATGGCTGCTGTGTACAGGTGAGGAGGATGATGGCTGCTGTGTACAGGTGAGAACGAGGAGGAGGAGGAGGAGGAGGATGGCTGCTGTGTACAGGTGAGAACGAGGAGGATGGCTGCTGTGTACAGGTGAGGAGGAGGATGGCTGCTGTGTACAGGTGAGAAGGAGGAGGAGGATGGCTGCTGTGTACAGGTGAGATGGAGGAGGAGGATGGCTGCTGTGTACAGGTGAGATGGAGGAGGAGGATGGCTGCTGTGTACAGGTGAGATGGAGGAGGAGGATGGCTGCTGTGTACAGGTGAGATGGAGGAGGAGGATGGCTGCTGTGTACAGGTGAGATGGAGGAGGAGGATGGCTGCTGTGGACAGGCGAGGAGAAGGAGGAGGAGGATGGCTGCTGTGGACAGGTGAGGAGGAGGAGGAGGATGGCTGCGGTGTACAGGTGAGGAGGAGGATGGCTGCTGTGGACAGGTGAGAACGAGGAGGATGGCTGCTGTGTACAGGTGAGGAGGAGGATGGCTGCTGTGTACAGGTGAGGAGGAGGAGGAGGATGGCTGCTGTGTACAGGTGAGGAGGAGGAGGATGGCTGCTGTGTACAGGTGAGAACAAGGAGGAGGAGGATGGCTGCTGTCTACAGGTGAGGAGGAGGAGGAGGATGGCTGCTGTGTACAGGTGAGGAGGAGGAGGAGGATGGCTGCTGTGTACAGGTGAGGAGGAGGAGGAGGATGGCTGCTGTGTACAGGTGAGAACGAGGAGGAGGATGGCTGCTGTGTACAGGTGAGAAGGAGGAGTAGGGTGGCTGCTGTGTACAGGTGAGGAGGAGGATGGTTGCTGTGGACAGGTGAGGAGGAGGATGGCTGCTGTGTACAGGTGAGGAGGAGGATGGCTGCTGTGTACAGGTGAGGAGGAGGATGGCTGCTGTGTACAGGTGAGGAGGAGGATGGCTGCTGTGTACAGGTGAGGAGGAGGATGGCTGCTGTGTACAGGTGAGGAGGAGGATGGCTGCTGTGTACAGGTGAGGAGGAGGATGGCTGCTGTGTACAGGTGAGGAGGAGGATGGCTGCTGTGTACAGGTGAGGAGGAGGATGACTGCTGTGTACAGGTGAGAACAAGGAGGAGGAGGATGGCTGCTGTCTACAGGTGAGGAGGAGGAGGAGGATGGCTGCTGTGTACAGGTGAGGAGGAGGAGGAGGATGGCTGCTGTGTACAGGTGAGGAGGAGGAGGAGGATGGCTGCTGTGTACAGGTGAGGAGGAGGAGGAGGAGGAGGATGGCTGCTGTGTACAGGTGAGAACGAGGAGGAGGATGGCTGCTGTGTACAGGTGAGAACGAGGAGGAGGATGGCTGCTGTGTACAGGTGAGAAGGAGGAGGATGGCTGCTGTGTACAGGTGAGAACGAGGAGGAGGATGGCTGCTGTGTACAGGTGAGAAGGAGGAGGAGGGTGGCTGCTGTGTACAGGTGAGAAGGAGGAGGATGGCTGCTGTGTACAGGTGAGAACGAGGAGGATGGCTGCTGTGTACAGGTGAGGAGGAGGAGGAGGAGGGCTGCTGTGTACAGGTGAGGAGGAGGAGGAGGGTGGCTGCTGTGTACAGGTGAGGAGGAGGAGGAGGAGGGTGGCTGCTGTGTACAGGTGAGAACGAGGAGGAGGAGGAGGATGGCTGCTGTGTACAGGTGAGGAGGAGGAGGATGGCTGCTGTGTACAGGTGAGAACGAGGAGGAGGAGGATGGCTGCTGTGTACAGGTGAGGAGGAGGGTGGCTGCTGTGTACAGGTGAGAACGAGGAGGAGGAGGATGGCTGCTGTGTACAGGTGAGAACGAGGAGGAGGAGGAGGATGGCTGCTGTGTACAGGTGAGGAGGAGGATGGCTGCTGTGGACAGGTGAGAACGAGGAGGAGGAGGATGGCTGCTGTGTACAGGTGAGGAGGAGGAGGAGGATGGCTGCTGTGTACAGGTGAGGAGGAGGAGGAGGAGGAGGAGGGTGGCTGCTGTGTACAGGTGAGGAGGAGGAGGGTGGCTGCTGTGTACAGGTGAGAAGGAGGAGGAGGATGGCTGCTGTGTACAGGTGAGGAGGAGGAGGGTGGCTGCTGTGTACAGGTGAGGAGGAGGAGGAGGATGGCTGCTGTGTACAGGTGAGGAGGAGGATGGCTGCTGTGGACAGGTGAGGAGGAGGAGGATGGCTGCTGTGTACAGGTGAGGAGGAGGAGGAGGACGGCTGCTGTGGACAGGTGAGGAGGAGGAGGATGGCTGCTGTGGACAGGTGAGGAGGAGGAGGAGGATGGCTGCTGTGTACAGGTGAGGAGGAGGATGGCTGCTGTGGACAGGTGAGGAGGAGGAGGATGGCTGCTGTGTACAGGTGAGGAGGAGGAGGAGGAGGAGGAGGATGGCTGCTGTGGACAGGTGAGGAGGAGGATAGCTGCTGTGGACAGGTGAGGAGGAGGAGGAGGAGGATGGCTGCTGTGGACAGGTGAGGAGGAGGATGGCTGCTGTGGACAGGTGAGGATGAGGGTGGCTGCTGTGGACAGGTGAGGAGGAGGATGGCTGCTGTGGACAGGTGAGGAGGAGGATGGTTGCTGTGAACAGGTGAGAAGGAGGATGGTTGCTGTGGACAGGTGAGAAGGAGGATGGCTGCTGTGGACAGGTGAGGAGGAGGATGGCTGCTGTGGACAGGTGAGGATGAGGGTGGCTGCTGTGGACAGGTGAGGAGGAGGATGGTTGCTGTGGACAGGTGAGGAGGAGGATGGCTGCTGTGGACAGGTGAGGAGGAGGATGGCTGCTGTGTACAGGTGAGGAGGAGGAGGAGGATGGCTGCTGTGGACAGGTGAGGAGGAGGAGGATGGCTGCTGTGTACAGGTGAGAAGGAGGAGGAGGGTGGCTGCTGTGTACAGGTGAGAACGAGGAGGAGGATGGCTGCTGTGTACAGGTGAGAAGGAGGAGGATGGCTGCTGTGGACAGGTGAGGAGGAGGATGGCTGCTGTGGACAGGTGAGAATAGCTACTGATTCTTTGCTCCCTCCGCAGCGCTCAATGTGTGCCGGGTGCAAAACCTGTATCGGGGTCTTGTGAATGTGGAGCCCCCGGCTGAGCAGATGCAGAGGCTTACAGCGCGGCAGAGGCGGCCTGAGCACAGAGAGGTGAGGATGATGGGGGTACATGCAGAGATGGGGTTACCATCCCCTGCTGACTGTACATGGATCACATGACTCTTCTTTCCCCTCCCCCATCACAGGTGCCGCACATAGAGGGACCTGATGTCTTCGCTTTCTCAGATCCTTGTGAAAGATACACAGAGACCCCCCACCTGAAAGTAGAAGGACTGCCGCCCCTCCCCCTCCGGCCACGATCCCGGCCCGCTCATACGGTGTTTGACATGTTCCATAAGCTGGGACAGTGGGCGTCCTAGTGACTCCAAAACAGGAGTGGGGGAGGGGAATCTGTACAGGACCCAATAAATAAAGATGTTTATAACCTCCGACTCCATGAGGAGAAAGTCAGAAACGGGTTGTCAGAGACAAAGGGCGGGGCTGTGACTACCTCACACATGATACACAGGCAGGTTGTCAGCAGTAATAGATGTTCCTGTAGTATAAGGGGTGTGATCTCATGTCTGATCACATGTCATTATATCAGTGATGTCATCAGCAGGGGGCGGGGCTGTGACTACCTCTCAGACAGGATATACAGGCAGGTTGTCAGCAGTAATAGATGTTCCTGTAGTATAAGGTGTGATCTCATGTCTGATCACATGTCATTATATCAGTGATGTCATCAGCAGGGGGCGGGGCTGTGACTACCTCTCACACAGGATATACAGGCAGGTTGTCAGCAGTAATAGATGTTCCTGTAGTATAAGGTGTGTGATCTCATGTCTGATCACATGTCATTATATCAGTGATGTCATCAGCAGGGGGCGGGGCTGTGACTACCTCTCAGACAGGATATACAGGCAGTTTGTCAGCAGTAATAGATGTCTGATCACATGTCATTATATCAGTGATGTCATCAGCAGGGGGCGGGGCTGTGACTACCTCTCAGACAGGATATACAGGCAGGTTGTCAGCAGTAATAGATGTTCCTGTAGTATAAGGTGTGTGATCTCATGTCTGATCACATGTTATTATATCAGTGATGTCATCAGCAGGGGGCGGGGCTGTGACTACCTCTCAGACAGGATATACAGGCAGGTTGTCAGCAGTAATAGATGTTCCTGTAGTATAAGGTGTGTGATCTCATGTCTGATCACATGTCATTATATCAGTGATGTCATCAGCAGGGGGCGGGGCTGTGACTACCTCTCACACAGGATATACAGGCAGGTTGTCAGCAGTAATAGATGTTCCTGTAGTATAAAGTGTGTGATCTCATGTCTGATCACATGTCATTATATCAGTGATGTCATCAGCAGGGGGCGGGGCTGTGACTACCTCTCAGACAGGATATACAGGCAGGTTGTCAGCAGTAATAGATGTTCCTGTAGTATAAGGTGTGGATCTCATGTCTGATCACATGTCAGTATATCAGTGATGTAATCAGCAGGGGGCGGGGCTGTGACTACCTCTCAGACAGGATATACAGGCAGGTTGTCAGCAGTAATAGATGTTCCTGTAGTATAAGGTGTGTGATCTCATGTCTGATCACATGTCATTATATCAGTGATGTCATCAGCAGGGGGCGGGGCTGTGACTACCTCTCAGACAGGATATACAGGCAGGTTGTCAGCAGTAATAGATGTCTGATCACATGTCATTATATCAGTGATGTCATCAGCAGGGGGCGGGGCTGTGACAACCTCTCAGACATGATATACAGGCAGGTTGTCAGCAGTAATAGCTGTTCCTGTAGTATAAGGTGTGTGATCTCATGTCTGATCACATGTCATTATATCAGTGATGTCATCAGCAGGGGGCAGGGCTGTGACTACCTCTCAGACAGGATATACAGGCAGGTTGTCAGCAGTAATAGATGTTCATGTAGTATAAGGGGTGTGATCTCATGTCTGATCACATGTCATTATATCAGTGATGTCATCATCAGGGGGCGGGGCTGTGACAACCTCTCAGACAGGATATACAGGCAGGTTGTCAGCAGTAATAGATGTTCCTGTAGTATAAGGTGTGGATCTCATGTCTGAACACATGTCATTATATCAGTGATGTCATCAGCGGGGGGCGGGGCTGTGACAACCTCTCAGACAGGATATACAGGCAGGTTGTCAGCAGTAATAGATGTTCCTGTAGTATAAGGTGTGTGATCTCATGTCATTATATCAGTGATGTCATCAGCAGGGGGCGGGGCTGTGACAACCTCTCAGACAGGATATACAGGCAGGTTGTCAGCAGTAATAGATGTTCCTGTAGTATAAGGTGTGTGATCTCATGTCATTATATCAGTGATGTCATCAGCAGGGGGCGGGGCTGTGACAACCTCTCAGACAGGATATACAGGCAGGTTGTCAGCAGTAATAGATGTTCCTGTAGTATAAGGTGTGTGATCTCATGTCTGATCACATGACATTATATCAGTGATGTCATCAGCAGGGGGTGGGGCTGTGACAACCTCTCAGACAGGATATACAGGCAGGTTGTCAGCAGTAATAGATGTTCCTGTAGTATAAGGTGTGTGACCTCATGTCTGATCACATGTCATTATATCAGTGATGTCATCAGCAGGGGGCGGGGCTGTGACTACCTTTTAGACAGGATATACAGGCAGGTTGTCAGCAGTATTAGATGTTCCTGTAGTATAAGGTGTGGATCTCATGTCTGATCACATGTCATTATATCAGTGATGTCATCAGCAGGGGGCGGGGCTGTGACTACCTCTCAGACAGGATATACAGGCAGGTTGTCAGCAGTAATAGATGTTCCTGTAGTATAAGGTGTGAGGATCTCATGTCTGATCACATGTCATTATATCAGTGATGTCATCAGCAGGGGGCGGGGCTGTGACTACCTCTCAGACAGGATATACAGGCAGTTTGTCAGCAGTAATAGATGTCTGATCACATGTCATTATATCAGTGATGTCATCAGCAGGGGGCGGGGCTGTGACTACCTCTCAGACAGGATATACAGGCAGGTTGTCAGCAGTAATAGATGTTCCTGTAGTATAAGGTGTGTGATCTCATGTCTGATCACATGTCATTATATCAGTGATGTCATCAGCAGGGGGCGGGGCTGTGACTACCTCTCAGACAGGATATACAGGCAGGTTGTCAGCAGTAATAGATGTTCCTGTAGTATAAGGTGTGGATCTCATGTCTGATCACATGTCATTATATCAGTGATGTCATCAGCGGGGGGCGGGGCTGTGACAACCTCTCAGACAGGATATACAGGCAGGTTGTCAGCAGTAATAGATGTTCCTGTAGTATAAGGTGTGTGATCTCATGTCATTATATCAGTGATGTCATCAGCAGGGGGCGGGGCTGTGACAACCTCTCAGACAGGATATACAGGCAGGTTGTCAGCAGTAATAGATGTTCCTGTAGTATAAGGTGTGTGATCTCATGTCATTATATCAGTGATGTCATCAGCAGGGGGCGGGGCTGTGACAACCTCTCAGACAGGATATACAGGCAGGTTGTCAGCAGTAATAGATGTTCCTGTAGTATAAGGTGTGTGATCTCATGTCTGATCACATGTCATTATATCAGTGATGTCATCAGCAGGGGGTGGGGCTGTGACAACCTCTCAGACAGGATATACAGGCAGGTTGTCAGCAGTAATAGATGTTCCTGTAGTATAAGGTGTGTGATCTCATGTCATTATATCAGTGATGTCATCAGCAGGGGGCGGGGCTGTGACAACCTCTCAGACAGGATATACAGGCAGGTTGTCAGCAGTAATAGATGTTCCTGTAGTATAAGGTGTGTGATCTCATGTCATTATATCAGTGATGTCATCAGCAGGGGGTGGGGCTGTGACAACCTCTCAGACAGGATATACAGGCAGGTTGTCAGCAGTAATAGATGTTCCTGTAGTATAAGGTGTGTGACCTCATGTCTGATCACATGTCGTTATATCAGTGATGTCATCAGCAGGGGGCGGGGCTGTGACTACCTTTTAGACAGGATATACAGGCAGGTTGTCAGCAGTATTAGATGTTCCTGTAGTATAAGGTGTGGATCTCATGTCTGATCACATGTCATTATATCAGTGATGTCATCAGCAGGGGGCGGGGCTGTGACAACCTCTCAGACAGGATATACAGGCAGGTTGTCAGCAGTAATAGATGTTCCTGTAGTATAAGGTGTGTGATCTCATGTCTGATCACATGTCATTATATCAGTGATGTCATCAGCAGGGGGCGGGGCTGTGACAACCTCTCAGACAGGATATACAGACAGGTTGTCAGCAGTAATAGATGTTCCTGTAGTATAAGGTGTGTGATCTCATGTCTGATCACATGACATTATATCAGTGATGTCATCAGCAGGGGGCGGGGCTGTGACAACCTCTCAGACAGGATATACAGGCAGGTTGTCAGCAGTAATAGATGTTCCTGTAGTATAAGGTGTGTGATCTCATGTCTGATCACATGACATTATATCAGTGATGTCATCAGCAGGGGGCGGGGCTGTGACAACCTCTCAGACAGGATATACAGGCAGGTTGTCAGCAGTAATAGATGTTCCTGTAGTATAAGGTGTGTGATCTCATGTCTGATCACATGTCATTATATCAGTGATGTCATCAGCAGGGGGCGGGGCTGTGACTACCTTTTAGACAGGATATACAGGCAGGTTGTCAGCAGTATTAGATGTTCCTGTAGTATAAGGTGTGGATCTCATGTCTGATCACATGTCATTATATCAGTGATGTCATCAGCAGGGGGCGGGGCTGTGACTACCTCTCAGACAGGATATACAGGCAGGTTGTCAGCAGTAATAGATGTTCCTGTAGTATAAGGTGTGAGGATCTCATGTCTGATCACATGTCATTATATCAGTGATGTCATCAGCAGGGGGCGGGGCTGTGACTACCTCTCAGACAGGATATACAGGCAGTTTGTCAGCAGTAATAGATGTCTGATCACATGTCATTATATCAGTGATGTCATCAGCAGGGGGCGGGGCTGTGACTACCTCTCAGACAGGATATACAGGCAGGTTGTCAGCAGTAATAGATGTTCCTGTAGTATAAGGTGTGTGATCTCATGTCTGATCACATGTCATTATATCAGTGATGTCATCAGCAGGGGGCGGGGCTGTGACTACCTCTCAGACAGGATATACAGGCAGGTTGTCAGCAGTAATAGATGTTCCTGTAGTATAAGGTGTGGATCTCATGTCTGATCACATGTCATTATATCAGTGATGTCATCAGCGGGGGGCGGGGCTGTGACAACCTCTCAGACAGGATATACAGGCAGGTTGTCAGCAGTAATAGATGTTCCTGTAGTATAAGGTGTGTGATCTCATGTCATTATATCAGTGATGTCATCAGCAGGGGGCGGGGCTGTGACAACCTCTCAGACAGGATATACAGGCAGGTTGTCAGCAGTAATAGATGTTCCTGTAGTATAAGGTGTGTGATCTCATGTCATTATATCAGTGATGTCATCAGCAGGGGGCGGGGCTGTGACAACCTCTCAGACAGGATATACAGGCAGGTTGTCAGCAGTAATAGATGTTCCTGTAGTATAAGGTGTGTGATCTCATGTCTGATCACATGTCATTATATCAGTGATGTCATCAGCAGGGGGTGGGGCTGTGACAACCTCTCAGACAGGATATACAGGCAGGTTGTCAGCAGTAATAGATGTTCCTGTAGTATAAGGTGTGTGATCTCATGTCATTATATCAGTGATGTCATCAGCAGGGGGCGGGGCTGTGACAACCTCTCAGACAGGATATACAGGCAGGTTGTCAGCAGTAATAGATGTTCCTGTAGTATAAGGTGTGTGATCTCATGTCATTATATCAGTGATGTCATCAGCAGGGGGCGGGGCTGTGACAACCTCTCAGACAGGATATACAGGCAGGTTGTCAGCAGTAATAGATGTTCCTGTAGTATAAGGTGTGTGATCTCATGTCTGATCACATGACATTATATCAGTGATGTCATCAGCAGGGGGTGGGGCTGTGACAACCTCTCAGACAGGATATACAGGCAGGTTGTCAGCAGTAATAGATGTTCCTGTAGTATAAGGTGTGTGACCTCATGTCTGATCACATGTCGTTATATCAGTGATGTCATCAGCAGGGGGCGGGGCTGTGACTACCTTTTAGACAGGATATACAGGCAGGTTGTCAGCAGTATTAGATGTTCCTGTAGTATAAGGTGTGGATCTCATGTCTGATCACATGTCATTATATCAGTGATGTCATCAGCAGGGGGCGGGGCTGTGACAACCTCTCAGACAGGATATACAGGCAGGTTGTCAGCAGTAATAGATGTTCCTGTAGTATAAGGTGTGTGATCTCATGTCTGATCACATGTCATTATATCAGTGATGTCATCAGCAGGGGGCGGGGCTGTGACAACCTCTCAGACAGGATATACAGACAGGTTGTCAGCAGTAATAGATGTTCCTGTAGTATAAGGTGTGTGATCTCATGTCTGATCACATGACATTATATCAGTGATGTCATCAGCAGGGGGCGGGCTGTGACAACCTCTCAGACAGGATATACAGGCAGGTTGTCAGCAGTAATAGATGTTCCTGTAGTATAAGGTGTGTGATCTCATGTCTGATCACATGTCATTATATCAGTGATGTCATCAGCAGGGGGCGGGGCTGTGACTACCTCTCAGACAGGATCTACAGGCAGGTTGTCAGCAGTAATAGATGTTCCTGTAGTATAAGGTGTGTGATCTCATGTCTGATCACATGTCAGTATATCAGTGATGTCATCAGCAGGGGGCGGGGCTGTGACTACCTCTCAGACAGGATATACAGACAGGTTGTCAGCAGTAATAGATGTTCCTGTAGTATAAGGTGTGTGATCTCATGTCTGATCACATGACATTATATCAGTGATGTCATCAGCAGGGGGCGGGGCTGTGACTACCTCTCAGACATGATATACAGGCAGGTTGTCAGCAGTAATAGATGTTCCTGTAGTATAAGGTGTGTGACCTCATGTCTGATCACATGTCATTATATCAGTGATGTCATCAGCAGGGGGCGGGGCTGTGACTACCTCTCAGACAGGATATACAGGCAGGTTGTCAGCAGTAATAGATGTTCCTGTAGTATAAGGTGTGTGATCTCATGTCTTATGACATGTCATTATATCAGTGATGTCATCAGCAGGGGGCGGGGCTGTGACAACCTCTCAGACATGATACACAGGCAGGTTGTCAGCAGTAATAGATGTTCCTGTAGTATAAGGTGTGTGATCTCATGTCTGATCACATGACATTATATCAGTGATGTCATCAGCAGGGGGCGGGGCTGTGACTACCTCTCAGACAGGATATACAGGCAGGTTGTCAGCAGTAATAGATGTTCCTGTAGTATAAGGTGTGTGATCTCATGTCTGATCACATGACATTATATCAGTGATGTCATCAGCAGGGGGCGGGGCTGTGACAACCTCTCAGACAGGATATACAGGCAGGTTGTCAGCAGTAATAGATGTTCCTGTAGTATAAGGTGTGTGATCTCATGTCTGATCACATGTCATTATATCAGTGATGTCATCAGCAGGGGGCGGGGCTGTGACTACCTCTCAGACAGGATATACAGGCAGGTTGTCAGCAGTAATAGATGTTCCTGTAGTATAAGGTGTGGATCTCATGTCTGATCACATGACATTATATCAGTGATGTCATCAGCAGGGGGCGGGGCTGTGACTACCTCTCAGACAGGATATACAGGCAGGTTGTCAGCAGTAATAGATGTCTGATCACATGTCATTATATCAGTGATGTCATCAGCAGGGGGCGGGGCTTTGACTACCTCTCAGACAGGATATACAGACAGGTTGTCAGCAGTAATAGATGTTCCTGTAGTATAAGGTGTGTGATCTCATGTCTGATCACATGTCATTATATCAGTGATGTCATCAGCAGGGGGCGGGGCTGTGACTACCTCTCAGACAGGATATACAGGCAGGTTGTCAGCAGTAATAGATGTTCCTGTAGTATAAGGTGTGTGATCTCATGTCTGATCACATGACATTATATCAGTGATGTCATCAGCAGGGGGCGGGGCTGTGACAACCTCTCAGACAGGATATACAGGCAGGTTGTCAGCAGTAATAGATGTTCCTGTAGTATAAGGTGTGTGATCTCATGTCTGATCACATGTCATTATATCAGTGATGTCATCAGCAGGGGGCGGGGCTGTGACTACCTCTCAGACAGGATATACAGGCAGGTTGTCAGCAGTAATAGATGTTCCTGTAGTATAAGGTGTGGATCTCATGTCTGATCACATGACATTATATCAGTGATGTCATCAGCAGGGGGCGGGGCTGTGACTACCTCTCAGACAGGATATACAGGCAGGTTGTCAGCAGTAATAGATGTCTGATCACATGTCATTATATCAGTGATGTCATCAGCAGGGGGCGGGGCTTTGACTACCTCTCAGACAGGATATACAGACAGGTTGTCAGCAGTAATAGATGTTCCTGTAGTATAAGGTGTGTGACCTCATGTCATTATATCAGTGATGTCATCAGCAGGGGGCGGGGCTGTGACAACCTCTCAGACAGGATATACAGGCAGGTTGTCAGCAGTAATAGATGTTCCTGTAGTATAAGGTGTGTGATCTCATGTCTGATCACATGACATTATATCAGTGATGTCATCAGCAGGGGGTGGGGCTGTGACAACCTCTCAGACAGGATATACAGGCAGGTTGTCAGCAGTAATAGATGTTCCTGTAGTATAAGGTGTGTGATCTCATGTCTGATCACATGTCATTATATCAGTGATGTCATCAGCAGGGGGCGGGGCTGTGACAACCTCTCAGACAGGATATACAGGCAGGTTGTCAGCAGTAATAGATGTTCCTGTAGTATAAGGTGTGTGATCTCATGTCTGATCACATGACATTATATCAGTGATGTCATCAGCAGGGGGTGGGGCTGTGACAACCTCTCAGACAGGATATACAGGCAGGTTGTCAGCAGTAATAGATGTTCCTGTAGTATAAGGTGTGTGACCTCATGTCTGATCACATGTCGTTATATCAGTGATGTCATCAGCAGGGGGCGGGGCTGTGACTACCTTTTAGACAGGATATACAGGCAGGTTGTCAGCAGTATTAGATGTTCCTGTAGTATAAGGTGTGGATCTCATGTCTGATCACATGTCATTATATCAGTGATGTCATCAGCAGGGGGCGGGGCTGTGACTACCTCTCAGACAGGATATACAGGCAGGTTGTCAGCAGTAATAGATGTTCCTGTAGTATAAGGTGTGAGGATCTCATGTCTGATCACATGTCATTATATCAGTGATGTCATCAGCAGGGGGCGGGGCTGTGACAACCTCTCAGACAGGATATACAGGCAGGTTGTCAGCAGTAATAGATGTTCCTGTAGTATAAGGTGTGTGATCTCATGTCTGATCACATGTCATTATATCAGTGATGTCATCAGCAGGGGGCGGGGCTGTGACAACCTCTCAGACAGGATATACAGACAGGTTGTCAGCAGTAATAGATGTTTCTGTAGTATAAGGTGTGTGATCTCATGTCTGATCACATGACATTATATCAGTGATGTCATCAGCAGGGGGCGGGCTGTGACAACCTCTCAGACAGGATATACAGGCAGGTTGTCAGCAGTAATAGATGTTCCTGTAGTATAAGGTGTGTGATCTCATGTCTGATCACATGTCATTATATCAGTGATGTCATCAGCAGGGGGCGGGGCTGTGACTACCTCTCAGACAGGATCTACAGGCAGGTTGTCAGCAGTAATAGATGTTCCTGTAGTATAAGGTGTGTGATCTCATGTCTGATCACATGTCAGTATATCAGTGATGTCATCAGCAGGGGGCGGGGCTGTGACTACCTCTCAGACAGGATATACAGACAGGTTGTCAGCAGTAATAGATGTTCCTGTAGTATAAGGTGTGTGATCTCATGTCTGATCACATGACATTATATCAGTGATGTCATCAGCAGGGGGCGGGGCTGTGACTACCTCTCAGACATGATATACAGGCAGGTTGTCAGCAGTAATAGATGTTCCTGTAGTATAAGGTGTGTGACCTCATGTCTGATCACATGTCATTATATCAGTGATGTCATCAGCAGGGGGCGGGGCTGTGACTACCTCTCAGACAGGATATACAGGCAGGTTGTCAGCAGTAATAGATGTTCCTGTAGTATAAGGTGTGTGATCTCATGTCTTATGACATGTCATTATATCAGTGATGTCATCAGCAGGGGGCGGGGCTGTGACAACCTCTCAGACATGATACACAGGCAGGTTGTCAGCAGTAATAGATGTTCCTGTAGTATAAGGTGTGTGATCTCATGTCTGATCACATGACATTATATCAGTGATGTCATCAGCAGGGGGCGGGGCTGTGACAACCTCTCAGACAGGATATACAGGCAGGTTGTCAGCAGTAATAGATGTTCCTGTAGTATAAGGTGTGTGATCTCATGTCTGATCACATGACATTATATCAGTGATGTCATCAGCAGGGGGCGGGGCTGTGACAACCTCTCAGACAGGATATACAGGCAGGTTGTCAGCAGTAATAGATGTTCCTGTAGTATAAGGTGTGTGATCTCATGTCTGATCACATGTCATTATATCAGTGATGTCATCAGCAGGGGGCGGGGCTGTGACTACCTCTCAGACAGGATATACAGGCAGGTTGTCAGCAGTAATAGATGTTCCTGTAGTATAAGGTGTGGATCTCATGTCTGATCACATGACATTATATCAGTGATGTCATCAGCAGGGGGCGGGGCTGTGACTACCTCTCAGACAGGATATACAGGCAGGTTGTCAGCAGTAATAGATGTCTGATCACATGTCATTATATCAGTGATGTCATCAGCAGGGGGCGGGGCTGTGACTACCTCTCAGACAGGATATACAGGCAGGTTGTCAGCAGTAATAGATGTTCCTGTAGTATAAGGTGTGGATCTCATGTCTGATCACATGTCATTATATCAGTGATGTCATCAGCGGGGGGCGGGGCTGTGACAACCTCTCAGACAGGATATACAGGCAGGTTGTCAGCAGTAATAGATGTTCCTGTAGTATAAGGTGTGTGATCTCATGTCTGATCACATGTCATTATATTAGTGATGTCATCAGCAGGGGGTGGGGCTGTGACAACCTCTCAGACAGGGTATACAGGCAGGTTGTCAGCAGTAATAGATGTTCCTGTAGTATAAGGTGTGTGATCTCATGTCTGATCACATGACATTATATCAGTGATGTCATCAGCAGGAGGCGGGGCTGTGACTATCTCTCAGACAGGATATACAGGCAGGTTGTCAGCAGTAATAGATGTTCCTGTAGTATAAGGGGTGTGGATCTCATGTCTGATCTCATGTCATTATATCAGTGATGTCATCAGCAGGGGGCGGGGCTGTGACAACCTCTCAGACAGGATATACAGGCAGGTTGTCAGCAGTAATAGATGTTCCTGTAGTATAAGGTGTGTGACCTCATGTCTGATCACATGTCATTATATCAGTGATGTCATCAGCAGGGGGCGGGGCTGTGACAACCTCTCAGACATGATATACAGGCAGGTTGTCAGCAGTAATAGATGTTCCTGTAGTATAAGGTGTGAGGATCTCATGTCTGATCACATGTCATTATATCAGTGATGTCATCAGCAGGGGGTGGGGCTGTGACTACCTCTCAGACAGGATATACAGGCAGGTTGTCAGCAGTAATAGATGTTCCTGTAGTATAAGGTGTGTGATCTCATGTCTGATCACATGTCATTATATCAGTGATGTCATCAGCAGGGGGTGGGGCTGTGACAACCTCTCAGACAGGATATACAGGCAGGTTGTCAGCAGTATTAGATGTTCCTGTAGTATAAGGTGTGTGATCTCATGTCATTATATCAGTGATGTTATCAGCAGGGGGCGGGGCTGTGACAACCTCTCAGACAGGATATACAGGCAGGTTGTCAGCAGTAATAGATGTTCCTGTAGTATAAGGTGTGTGATCTCATGTCTGATCACATGACATTATATCAGTGATGTCATCAGCAGGAGGCGGGGCTGTGACTACCTCTCAGACAGGATATACAGGCAGGTTGTCAGCAGTAATAGATGTTCCTGTAGTATAAGGGGTGTGGATCTCATGTCTGATCTCATGTCATTATATCAGTGATGTCATCAGCAGGGGGCGGGGCTGTGACAACCTCTCAGACAGGATATACAGGCAGGTTGTCAGCAGTAATAGATGTTCCTGTAGTATAAGGTGTGTGACCTCATGTCTGATCACATGTCATTATATCAGTGATGTCATCAGCAGGGGGCGGGGCTGTGACAACCTCTCAGACATGATATACAGGCAGGTTGTCAGCAGTAATAGATGTTCCTGTAGTATAAGGTGTGAGGATCTCATGTCTGATCACATGTCATTATATCAGTGATGTCATCAGCAGGGGGTGGGGCTGTGACTACCTCTCAGACAGGATATACAGGCAGGTTGTCAGCAGTAATAGATGTTCCTGTAGTATAAGGTGTGTGATCTCATGTCTGATCACATGTCATTATATCAGTGATGTCATCAGCAGGGGGTGGGGCTGTGACAACCTCTCAGACAGGATATACAGGCAGGTTGTCAGCAGTATTAGATGTTCCTGTAGTATAAGGTGTGTGATCTCATGTCATTATATCAGTGATGTCATCAGCAGGGGGCGGGGCTGTGACAACCTCTCAGACAGGATATACAGGCAGGTTGTCAGCAGTAATAGATGTTCCTGTAGTATAAGGTGTGTGATCTCATGTCTGATCACATGACATTATATCAGTGATGTCATCAGCAGGGGGCGGGGCTGTGACAACCTCTCAGACAGGATACACAGGCAGGTTGTCAGCAGTAATAGATGTTCCTGTAGTATAAGGGGTGTGGATCTCATGTCTGATCTCATGTCATTATATCAGTGATGTCATCAGCAGGGGGCGGGGCTGTGACAACCTCTCAGACAGGATATACAGGCAGGTTGTCAGCAGTAATAGATGTTCCTGTAGTATAAGGTGTGAGGATCTCATGTCTGATCACATGTCATTATATCAGTGATGTCATCAGCAGGGGGTGGGGCTGTGACTACCTCTCAGACAGGATATACAGGCAGGTTGTCAGCAGTAATAGATGTTCCTGTAGTATAAGGTGTGTGATCTCATGTCTGATCACATGTCATTATATCAGTGATGTCATCAGCAGGAGGCGGGGCTGTGACTACCTCTCAGACAGGATATACAGGCAGGTTGTCAGCAGTAATAGATGTTCCTGTAGTATAAGGTGTGTGATCTCATGTCTGATCACATGTCATTATATCAGTGATGTCATCAGCAGGGGGCGGGGCTGTGACTACCTCTCAGACAGGATATACAGGCAGGTTGTCAGCAGTAATAGATGTTCCTGTAGTATAAGGTGTGAGGATCTCATGTCTGATCACATGTCATTATATCAGTGATGTCATCAGCAGGGGGCGGGGCTGTGACAACCTCTCAGACAGGATATACAGACAGGTTGTCAGCAGTAATAGATGTTCCTGTAGTATAAGGTGTGTGATCTCATGTCTGATCACATGACATTATATCAGTGATGTCATCAGCAGGGGGCGGGGCTGTGACAACCTCTCAGACAGGATATACAGGCAGGTTGTCAGCAGTAATAGATGTTCCTGTAGTATAAGGTGTGTGATCTCATGTCTGATCACATGACATTATATCAGTGATGTCATCAGCAGGGGGCGGGGCTGTGACTACCTCTCAGACAGGATATACAGGCAGGTTGTCAGCAGTAATAGATGTTCCTGTAGTATAAGGTGTGTGATCTCATGTCTGATCACATGACATTATATCAGTGATGTCATCAGCAGGGGGCGGGGCTGTGACTACCTCTCAGACAGGATATACAGGCAGGTTGTCAGCAGTAATAGATGTTCCTGTAGTATAAGGTGTGTGATCTCATGTCTGATCACATGACATTATATCAGTGATGTCATCAGCAGGGGGCGGGGCTGTGACAACCTCTCAGACAGGATATACAGGCAGGTTGTCAGCAGTAATAGATGTTCCTGTAGTATAAGGTGTGTGATCTCATGTCTGATCACATGTCATTATATCAGTGATGTCATCAGCAGGGGGCGGGGCTGTGACTACTTCTCAGACAGGATATACAGGCAGGTTGTCAGCAGTAATAGATGTTCCTGTAGTATAAGGTGTGTGATCTCATGTCTGATCACATGTCAGTATATCAGTGATGTCATCAGCAGGGGCGGGGCTCTGACAACCTCTTAGACAGGATATACAGGCAGGTTGTCAGCAGTAATAGATGTTCCTGTAGTATAAGGTGTGTGATCTCATGTCTGATCACATGACATTATATCAGTGATGTCATCAGCAGGGGGCGGGGCTGTGACTACCTCTCAGACAGGATATACAGGCAGGTTGTCAGCAGTAATAGATGTTCCTGTAGTATAAGGTGTGGATCTCATGTCTGATCACATGTCATTATATCAGTGATGTCACCAACAGGGGGCGGGGCTGTGACAACCTCTCAGACAGGATATACAGGCAGGTTGTCAGCAGTAATAGATGTTCCTGTAGTATAAGGTGTGGATCTCATGTCTGATCACATGTCATTATATCAGTGATGTCATCAGCAGGGGGCGGGGCTGTGACTACCTCTCAGACAGGATATACAGGCAGGTTGTCAGCAGTAATAGATGTTCCTGTAGTATAAGGTGTGTGATCTCATGTCTGATCACATGTCATTATATCAGTGATGTCATCAGCAGGGGGCGGGGCTGTGACAACCTCTCAGACAGGATATACAGGCAGGTTGTCAGCAGTAATAGATGTTCCTGTAGTATAAGGGGTGTGATCTCATGTCTGATCACATGTCATTATATCAGTGATGTCATCAGCAGGGGGCGGGGCTGTGACTACCTCTCAGACAGGATATACAGGCAGGTTGTCAGCAGTAATAGATGTTCCTGTAGTATAAGGTGTGTGATCTCATGTCTGATCACATGTCGTTATATCAGTGATGTCATCAGCAGGGGGCGGGGCTGTGACTACCTCTCAGACAGGATATACAGGCAGGTTGTCAGCAGTAATAGATGTTCCTGTAGTATAAGGGGTGTGGATCTCATGTCTGATCACATGTCATTATATCAGTGATGTCATCAGCAGGGGGTGGGGCTGTGACAACCTCTCAGACAGGATATACAGGCAGGTTGTCAGCAGTAATAGATGTTCCTGAAGTATAAGGTGTGGATCTCATGTCTGATCACATGTCATTATATCAGTGATGTCATCAGCAGGGGGCGGGGCTGTGACTACCTTTCAGACAGGATATACAGGCAGGTTGTCAGCAGTAATAGATGTTCCTGTAGTATAAGGTGTGTGATCTCATGTCTGATCACATGTCATTATATCAGTGATGTCATCAGCAGGGGGCGGGGCTGTGACAACCTCTCAGACAGGATATACAGGCAGGTTGTCAGCAGTAATAGATGTTCCTGTAGTATAAGGTGTGTGATCTCATGTCTGATCACATGTCATTATATCAGTGATGTCATCAGCAGGGGGCGGGGCTGTGACAACCTCTCAGACAGGATATACAGGCAGGTTGTCTGCAGTAATAGATGTTCCTGTAGTATAAGGTGTGTGATCTCATGTCTGATCACATGTCATTATATCAGTGATGTCATCAGCAGGGGCGGGGCTGTGACTACCTCTCAGACCGGATATACAGGCAGGTTGTCAGCAGTAATAGATGTTCCTGTAGTATAAGGTGTGTGATCTCATGTCTGATCACATGTCAGTATATCAGTGATGTCATCAGCAGGGGGCGGGGCTGTGACTACCTCTCAGACATGATATACAGGCAGGTTGTCAGCAGTAATAGATGTTCCTGTAGTATAAGGTGTGTGACCTCATGTCTGATCACATGTCATTATATCAGTGATGTCATCAGCAGGGGGCGGGGCTGTGACTACCTCTCAGACAGGATATACAGGCAGGTTGTCAGCAGTAATAGATGTTCCTGTAGTATAAGGTGTGTGATCTCATGTCTTATGACATGTCATTATATCAGTGATGTCATCAGCAGGGGGCGGGGCTGTGACAACCTCTCAGACATGATACACAGGCAGGTTGTCAGCAGTAATAGATGTTCCTGTAGTATAAGGTGTGTGATCTCATGTCTGATCACATGACATTATATCAGTGATGTCATCAGCAGGGGGCGGGGCTGTGACTACCTCTCAGACAGGATATACAGGCAGGTTGTCAGCAGTAATAGATGTTCCTGTAGTATAAGGTGTGTGATCTCATGTCTGATCACATGACATTATATCAGTGATGTCATCAGCAGGGGGCGGGGCTGTGACAACCTCTCAGACAGGATATACAGGCAGGTTGTCAGCAGTAATAGATGTTCCTGTAGTATAAGGTGTGTGATCTCATGTCTGATCACATGTCATTATATCAGTGATGTCATCAGCAGGGGGCGGGGCTGTGACTACCTCTCAGACAGGATATACAGGCAGGTTGTCAGCAGTAATAGATGTTCCTGTAGTATAAGGTGTGGATCTCATGTCTGATCACATGACATTATATCAGTGATGTCATCAGCAGGGGGCGGGGCTGTGACAACCTCTCAGACAGGATATACAGACAGGTTGTCAGCAGTAATAGATGTTCCTGTAGTATAAGGTGTGTGATCTCATGTCTGATCACATGACATTATATCAGTGATGTCATCAGCAGGGGGCGGGGCTGTGACAACCTCTCAGACAGGATATACAGGCAGGTTGTCAGCAGTAATAGATGTTCCTGTAGTATAAGGTGTGTGATCTCATGTCTGATCACATGACATTATATCAGTGATGTCATCAGCAGGGGGCGGGGCTGTGACTACCTCTCAGACAGGATATACAGGCAGGTTGTCAGCAGTAATAGATGTTCCTGTAGTATAAGGTGTGTGATCTCATGTCTGATCACATGACATTATATCAGTGATGTCATCAGCAGGGGGCGGGGCTGTGACTACCTCTCAGACAGGATATACAGGCAGGTTGTCAGCAGTAATAGATGTTCCTGTAGTATAAGGTGTGTGATCTCATGTCTGATCACATGACATTATATCAGTGATGTCATCAGCAGGGGGCGGGGCTGTGACTACCTCTCACACAGGATATACAGGCAGGTTGTCAGCAGTAATAGATGTTCCTGTAGTATAAGGTGTGTGATCTCATGTCTGATCACGTGTCATTATATCAGTGATGTCATCAGCAGGGGGCGGGGCTGTGACTACCTCTCACACAGGATATACAGGCAGGTTGTCAGCAGTAATAGATGTTCCTGTAGTATAAGGTGTGTGATCTCATGTCTGATCACATGTCATTATATCAGTGATGTCATCAGCAGGGGGCGGGGCTGTGACTACCTCTCAGACATGATATACAGGCAGGTTGTCAGCAGTAATAGATGTTCCTGTAGTATAAGGTGTGTGATCTCATGTCTGATCACATGTCATTATATCAGTGATGTCATCAGCAGGGGGCGGGGCTGTGACTACCTCTCAGACAGGATACACAGGCAGGTTGTCAGCAGTAATAGATGTTCCTGTAGTATAAGGTGTGTTATCTCATGTCTGATCACATGTCAGTATATCAGTGATGTCATCAGCAGGAGGCGGGGCTGTGACAA